>NC_092228.1:13603306-13615806 GCF_036320965.1 Panulirus ornatus
TCATGATGGGAGGAGGAGGAGGAGGAGGAGGAGGAGGAGGAGGAGGAGGTGGGTCGTTGTACAATAACCTCAAGAGGAGACACATCAAGCCTTAGACAAGAGGGGGAGGGTGGTGGGGTGGTGGTACGAACATCTTACGACTAAGTGGAGAGGGAGGACATGAACGAGGACGAGGAGGAGGAGGTACACACGCACTCCAGCAGAGGACAAGGAAAGGAGACAAGGCTCTTAAGATGGAACTCGTCGGGAGGGCAGGGCAGAGAAGCAGGTAGCGCCCAGCGAGCAGGCATGTAGCGAGGAGAGGGGTAAGCAGTGCACAGCCATCGTCAGTATTATTAATACATGACCACCCTAGACACACACACACACACACACGCCACCTCTAAGCCAGGCAACACGCCATGAACCACCCACAACCCCCGGGCACTGTACCACGACACCCCAGACTGCTTCTGTCAACCCTCCCGTACCACACCCATCCAACCGTCCAGACATTCGCTGGTCGCCCTCCTCCCATCTATGCTATTAACAGCGAAGCACTGTCTCCACCCAGGTACCCTCCACTCCCCCCTATAGTATTGACAGTATATACACACATGATTGGCTCTGTGCCACTGTCAGCGCTTCAGTATCAACATATTCATTGTCCAGATATACACAGACGAGGCAATTCAGTAAGAGGAAGGGTGATGGGCACATATCTAGGGGTAGGTGGAGGCCAGTATAAAACGTATAGTGGGTACGGTACATCGACACAGGGTGACAGGTGGGTTTGAGTGGGGCCCAGGGACCTAAAGGTGTCCCCTCTGCCGCTAGGAAGGAAGGAGGTCTAGGATACATCAAATACACGATGCTTAAGAGTTTACCGCGCACCCCATTGCTCATTCTGTGAGCTGTAGCGCAAAAGGCGTTTACGTAGGTTACTAAGGGTCATTGTCAGACCCACAGCGGGTATGGATACTCGTTACATAAACTGTTACAAACTTGGTTCATTACATAATCTTACAGTATTTCACACAGTTAAGTCTTCTCTACCAACCAGAGGCTTTTTTTTTTTCTTATAAGTGGATATACCACTTAAAACCTTCAGGTATCTTGCTATTAACAATGTGTTGTGTACCGCCTCTACCACCGACCACATGCAGCAGCCACCGACACCCCTCGTATACGAGAGGGCCTCACCACCACAAGGTGGGGCCGCCCACAACCGCCTCACTCCCCTCCCTCCCTCCCTCACTCACTCCAGCTTTGTTTACCTTGACAAATCAGCTTTTTATACGACATCCGTTATAAGTCCTCCTCCCTTCCCCTCCAAGGGTGGCTTTCCCTCCACGACCCTCATACTGCTCCCCTCCACCCTTGAGCCTCCCTCCATGACCCTGATACTTCTCCCCTCAACCTGGACCTCCCTCCACGGCCCTGATACTGGTCCCCCCATGCACCCTTAATTCCATGCCTGACACAAAAGAGATATTAAGTGTATAATCCTAACGCCAGGCCTTGTAACACCTGTGAGGCTTCTTCTACATTAGTATGCAAATCACTATACGTGTCTAAGAACAATAAAAAATTTTTTACTGACGCTACTGTTTTGGGTCTGTCTTGGATTCTACTGTCCTTAGTTCCTGTAGTTTACGTTACGGACGCTCCTTCTGCTACTGCTCCTGTAGTTCCCTCGGCGATACAGTGATCGCTGCAGTTGGTGTGGTGCTCGCAGACGTCGCCGATTGCAACAGCTGCGGGGGTGGGTTCCTGCTGACGTGGTCACTTCCTGTGGTGAGGCTGCGGACCGATGTTCTCGCAGGCTGACCCAGCCACTCACTCGGGCCGGCCGCTTCCCCCATTCCCTGTCGGTCACCAGTGGGGCTCCACCGTGTTGCTGTCGCTTCCTCAAGGTCAGATAGGTAGGTAGGTAGGGGGGAAGGCTTCCCGAGCTCACGGCGGTGCCGGATGTCTGACCGCTCGTCTGTGCGCGCGTCAACCCCGGTTTTGATAACTTCCTCGAGTGTGACGACATGATGGTGAAAAGCCAGGGCCGTCGCAGCCAAGAAGGAGGGAGAGAGACATATATACCGTGGCGTTCACTGCGAACTTCCAGCGACGGATCGCTGCACCGAAACGCCTTCAGACGCGTTCTACCCCTCCTTCAGCCTGGGTCGAGCCGAGCGTGGACCAGCCAGCACGGGGGGTCGAGCCGAGCGTGGACCAGCCAGCACGGGGGGTCGAGCGCCACGGGTCGTATTTTACTACAGTCATCGCGGCGGCTATATTCATGGTCCCGCCCTTAATGATGACTTTACTGGCCATGGAGGGATAACTACGACCATTTCCACAGAGGCGATTATGATTACTGCTTCTACGAGGAATGCCCGCCCGAGGCGTGGGACGCACGCGGGGCCAGGCGAGGCGAGGCGTGGTGGGTGTTTCTCCTGGAGAAGGGGGCGACGGAGGGCCGAGTTGCCAGACGAAAATAAAGGCTTATGGTGACTTCCTGACCCCAGTGATGACTCGACGCTACACACACACACACACACACACACACACACACACACATACACACACACACTACCATCACACACGTCCGAATGTACACACACACACACACACACACACACACACACATAAGAGATGGGGCCCCACGAGCGTAAAACTGTCTCCCCGTACAGTACAAATAGGTAATTAGAGAGCTCCACCCTCCCCTAGCCCATAATTACAATCATTACAGAAGCCATCATTGCGTTGCGCCCACGTATGATCACTTGGTTCTGGATGTCTGTCTGTCTGTTTGTTTGTTCGTTTGTTTGTTTTTCCCTTCTTTTGTGCTTTTATCGGTGTAAATATGTTTATATGATTATTTTGTCAGCACGTGAGTAAAGGTCCCCCTTCTCTCTCTCTCTCTCTTCGCTTACCTTTCACACACAGGAACCGAACCCGTGCGAGGTCCTGCTTCACCCATGGTCAGTAAGGAAACCTACCCTTCCCTAGCAAACCCAATCTAACCTTGCCTAGCAAACCCAACCTAACGTTGCCTAGCAAACCCAACCTAACGTTGCCTAGCAAACCCAACCTAACGCTGCCTAGCAAACCCAACCTAACGTTGCCTAGCAAAACCCAACCTAACCTGGCCTAGCAAAACCCAACCTAACGCTGCCTAGCAAAACCCAACCTAACCTGGCCTAGCAAAACCCAACCTAACGTTGCCTAGCAAAACCCAACCTAACCTGGCCTAGCAAAACCCAACCTAACGCTGCCTAGCAAAACCTAACCTAACCTGGCCTTGCAAACGCAACCTAACGCTGCCTAGCAAAGCCAACCTAACCTTGCCTAGCAAACCCAACCTAACGCTGCCTAGCAAAACCCAACCTAACCTGGCCTAGCAAAACCCAACCTAACGCTGCCTAGCAAACCCAACCTAACCTTGCCTAGCAAACCCAACCTAACGCTGCCTAGCAAAACCCAACCTAACCTGGCCAAGCAAAACCCAACCTAACGCTGCCTAGCAAACCCAACCTAACCTTGCCTAGCAAACCCAACCTAGCGCTGCCTAGCAAAACCTAACCTACCCTTGCCTAGCAAACCCAACCTAACGCTGCCTAGCAAAACCTAACCTAACCTTGCCTTGCAAACGCAACCTAACGCTGCCTAGCAAACCCAACCTAACCTTGCCTAGCAAACCCAACCTAACGCTGCCTAGCAAAACCCAACGTAACCTGGCCTAGCAAAACCCAACCTAACGCTGCCTAGCAAAACCCAACCTAACGCTGCCTAGCAAAACCTAACCTAACCTTGCCTAGCAAAACCCAACCTAACCTTGCCTAGCAAAACCCAACCTAACCTTGCCTAGCAAAACACTGGGAAAAAAAATCCTTTCCCATGTTCCCAACATACAATACAATACACTGACAACGAATTCGTCGTAACGACAATCACAAAACAAATAAACAACAAAAAAAATCAATAACAAATAAACAACAACAACAACAACAAAATCAATGTCCGGATGGTCAATATCAAAGACGGCCAAAAACTTCGTAACGCCTCAGTCCAGTTCACTGTGATCCGACACCCCGAAGAATTTCCCCACTTAAAACGAATTCTGCAATTTCTGTGCACCGGCTAACCGAATTATCAATAATCCAATATACTAGACTCCTAATAATTCACATTTTCCCCCCCTCCCCCGATTTTCGCAGTCGTGTCCTGTCCTCCGGGCAAGACACCCGCGTGTTTCCCTTAATGCAACTGAATGGTTCGCTGACGACACCAATATTTACATGCAATTATTCTAATAATCCATAATTGGACTAATCCTGCCTGAATCCAGATAATCCCCAGGGGCCTATTAAAAGATTTCGTAATAATCCACCATGACGTAGCGTTCCGGGAAAGCGGCCTTTCTTCGTGTGTTCCTGGCGCTACCGTGGGAAACAGCGATCACAGGTGTGATATATACATACATATATATATATATATATATATATATATATATATATATATATATATATATAGAGAGAGAGAGAGAGAGAGAGAGAGAGAGAGAGAGAGAGAGAGAGAGAGAGAATATATATATATATATAGAGAGAGAGAGAGAGAGAGAGAGAGAGAGAGAGAGAGAGAGAGAGAGAGATGAGAGAGAGAGAGGACGTCTGCACAAATATCCTTGTTACGCTCACCTTACCCCCTCCCACCTAACACTAACCCCACCATAATCACCCAGCCTCCCTCATTCCCCAACCCCACTCACTCCCCTATCCTAAGGAAAGCGGGAAAAAAGTTGGGGACTTCTGTGGAAGGGGTGAAGAGGAGGGGGACGAAGTGGAGTCCCTATTCATCCCCGCTCCCGTATCCCCAACTCCCTCATCCATTACCCCACCACCGCCAACGCCCCCACTCTTCCCCTACCTCGCCTCCCCCACACGTGCCGGGCTGCCGAAGTGATAATCATTTTGGAGGTGTAATTGTTGCAACAATTTACGATAATGATTCCCAGTTGCGATCATGGGTCGCGGACGCAACCCCGGTACTGGGAAGGGAGGCTGGCGGGCCACCAACCCCCTCTTCTTCGGCACGGTGCGACACCCCCGTTGCGACGAACGTAACTCGTGTAGCGACGTTGACGTCCATCTGTGTGAAGCCTCGTTCGCGAGGCAGTGTCGGAAACAGACGAACAATGGCCTCGTCTGCAGCCGACCCACTCCCTTCTTATCATGTATAATGTACTGACACCAGGCCCCACTCCTACATGCCATGGCCTACCCTTGACCCCTTCACATACGCCCTGATTCAGCACATGTCGCCTCCCATACACGTCACACCATAATAATAATAATAATGATAATAATAATAATAATAATAATAATAAGAATAATAATAATAATAATAATAATTGTACTTAAAATCTCTCATTTGCGTTCATTATACCAACTTCTACACAAGGCTTGACTAGGTACCTATATGTATGACCCCAGCACATATGCATAAAACATGTGTACGTGCCGGAAGGCAATAACAACGAACATACGTGTACCAAACGTATGTACTCATCCATCCCAAGATCACTCACGTGTCCCACACTGACAGCACCTGCACCAGCGCATGCCAACACTCATGCCACATGATACCTCGACACACTCGTGTGTATCTGTCATACACCTACACACCCGCTTGTATCAGTCATACAGCTACACACTCGCTTGTATCTGTCATACACCTCGGCACCCACATGTATCTCTTTCATACACATCTACGCTCATACGTCTCTCTCTCTCTCTCTCATACATCCCTACACCTAAATGTATCTCTTACACACCTAACACACCCGCAGGTGTCTCTGTCATACACATCTACACCCATACGTATCTCTCTCTCATACACCTATACACCCACAGGTGTCTCTGTTCATACATCTCTACACCCGCACGTATCTCTCTCATACACTCCTACACCTATCTCTCATACACCTACACATCCGCAAGTGTCTCTGTCATACACCTCTACACCCGCACGTATCGCTGCCAAGCAACACACCAAGCAGACGCATCTTCGTCGCACAGGCAGACGTATGTGTGTCATACTCGCCCACAATCTCCCACATTCCCCCACTTCAGCCTCCTCAGGCGGTCATCCTGAGCAAAATTTCTATACCTAAAATTCTGTGTAAACTTTCGCTTTTTAAGACTAATGTTCTACGTCAAGTGACACTTCTAAAGCTAAGTAAACTAAGACTTCTGCGATTAATGTTCTGTGTAAACTAACACTTTTAAAACTAAAATTCTCACACCAAAAACTTTTCTAATACTAAAGTTCTACGTAAACTAACATATCTATAATTAATGTTCTGTGTAAACTAACGCTTCTGTAACTGAAGTTCAGTGTAAACTAAAATGTCTATGAACTAAAGCTCTGTGTAAAGAATCACTTATCATAATGAATTTCTATATAAACGAACACTTCCACAACAAAATTCCTACGTAATCCAACGCTTCTATAACTGAAGTTCTATGTAATCCAACGCCTCTATAACTGAAGTTCTATGTAATCCAACGCTTCTATAACTCAACCTCTATGTAAACTAACAGTTCTACAACTCGAGAGCCGAGATACGTTTGGACCTGGGCAGACACTCCCACGCCCACAGCTCTACATGATAATCACACAACTTAACGACAATGGCCTCGTCCCCAGACATGCTACACACGCACCCTCCACACCCGCCTCGCTCTCATACTGCAACACCTCACCACACCCACACGCTCCTGTAATGCACCCCCACACCCACACGCTCCTGTAATGCACCCCCACACCTACACGCTCCTGTAATGCACCCCCACACCCATATGGTCCTGTAATGCATCCCCACACCCACACACGCTCCTGTAATGCATCCCCACACGCCTGTAATGCATCCCCACACACACACCCTACTGGCTCTAATACTGCAACACCTCACCACACCCACACGCTCCTGTAACGCACCCCCACACCCACACGCTCCTGTAACGCACCCCCACACCCACACGCTCCTGTAATGCACCCCCACACCTACACGCTCCTGTAATGCACCCCTACACCCATATAGTCCTGTAATGCACCCCCACACCCACACGCTCCTGTAATGCACCCCTATACCCATATGCTCCTGTAATGCACCCCTAAACCCATATGTTCCTGTAACGCACCCCCACACCCACACGCTCCTGTAATGCACCCCAACACCCACACGCTCCTGTAATGATGTCTTCCTGCCGTCAGGGGACTCCCTCCCCTCTTCTTCCCGACTACACCCAGCTCCTCCGTCATGCCAACCGCCTCTCTAGCTACACTTGACCACTTCATCCACACTAACCATCCCTCTACTCACACTAACCACCCCTCCACTTGCACTAACAACCCCTCCGCCCGTTTCACCAACACTAAATCACTCCTACATCTACACTAACCACCCCTTTCACCCACACGAACCACCGCTCCACTCATTACCCAGCCTTCCACCCACATTAATCTCCCTCCTCCTACCCCCGTCATCTGCCCCTTCAACTACCTTCAGCCAACTCCGCCAGCGGCGGGCACCTGAGGCCATATCAAGCCCCCTCTCCACCCGCACCAGGCACCTCCGACGTATATATTCACATATCTTGATTCCACGTCAACCCATATAATCCTCTACTATCGCTTTAACCCCCCAGGGCAAAAGCGGAGGCTGTCAACCGGTCCTGGCCGACGTCCTCCGCTGCTCCCTCCCACTCGGTCCTGGCCGACGTCCTCCGCTGCTCCCTCTCACTCGGTCCTGGCCGACGTCCTCCGCTGCTCCCTCCCACTCGGTCCTGGCCGACGTCCTCCGCTGCTCCCTCTCACTCGGTCCTGGCCAACGTCCTCCGCTGCTCTCTCTCACTCGGTCCTGGCCGACGTCCTCCCATGCTCCCTCCCACTCGGTCCTGGCCGACGTCCTCCGCTACTCCCTCTCACTCGGTCCTGGCCGACGTCCTCCGCTGCTCCGTGGTCCTGGCCGACCAGCAATTACGGACAGTCTGCGGGGAGCACACGCCTCGTTTGGCCAACAAATTGTAGGTGCAGGAGCCAAGGGGGTGGGGTGGAGCTTTGATCCCTGGCACCACCCACCCCTCACAAGCCCCGCTCATACCCTAACCTCACTGATGGCAATGGGCCTCTCTGTCTGTACTGCCAGCTGAGGTCAAATGATCTTGGTACAAGGTTAATAACGAGTTATTTATCATAACACTTAATAAATCATGACCTGGACCCTCAGTAAACATGCTTCGACGTCTGTAATCAGACAGAAAGATAAATATACACTGTTGGATAAAGAGAACGATAGACAGACAGAGAGTGACGGATATAAAATGACAGAATGACAGACAGGCATATTTGTGAGTGTCGCTGTGAATGTGTGTGTGTGTGTGTGTGTGTGTGTGTGTGTGTGTGTGTGTGTGTGTGTGTGTGTGTGCGCGCGTCACGTCAAACGACATGACACGTCATGAAAGATAATCACAAAACCCACGACACCACCACATCTGTGTCATCTGCTGCCACTGTCATGAACCCCTCTCACACACCCACCCACCCCGTAAGACACACCAAACTGGGACCTCCCCCCTAACCAATGAACGTTACTTAAAAATCATACAATTTTAGTCGTGAATTATCACGAAACACAAAATCATACTTCCCTGAACACTTAAAAGTGTTGTTTCAAAAATTCTGAAGGCCACGACTGGAGGAGGTTACACAGACCATCGTACTCTCAGCAGAGACCACCTTGGCTTTGACGTCCTTTTTTCATCTACAGCTGCTTTCCAGGGGGCACTGCAATGAGGCCTGACCACCTCGCATGGACCAAGGGGGTCTCTATGTGGTCTGCGTATATATGTAAACCGTGTGTATATATATGTAAACCCTGTGTATATAAAGGGTCTCTATGTGGACTGCGTATATATGTAAACCCTGGTGTATATATATATGTAAACCCTGGTGTGTATATATGTAAACCCTGGTGTGTATATATGTAAACCCTGGCGTGTATATATGTAAACCCTGGTGTGTATATATGTAACCCCTGGTGTGAATATATGTAAACCCTGGTGTGAATATATGTAACCCCTGGTGTGAATATATGTAAACCCTGGTGTGAATATATGTAAACCCTGGTGTGTATATATGTAAACCCTGGTGTGTATATATGTAAACCCTGGTGTGTATATATGTAAACCCTGGTGTGTATATATGTAAACCCTGGTGTGTATATATGTAAACCCTGGTGTGTATGTATGTAAACCCTGGTGTGTATGTATGTAAACCCCGTGTATATATGTAAACTCTGGTGTATATATGTAAACCCTGGTGGATATATATGTAAACCCTTGTGTGTATATATGTAAACCCTGGTGTGAATATATGTAAACCCTGGTGTGAATATATGTAAACCCTTGTGTGAATATATGTAAACCCTGGTGTGTATATATGTAAACCCTGGTGTGAATATATGTAAACCCTGGTGTGTATATATGTAAACCCTGGTGTGTATATATGTAAACCCTGGTGTGAATATATGTAAACCCTGGTGTGTATATATGTAAACCCTGGTGTGTATGTAAACCCTGGTGTGTATGTAAACCCTGGTGTGTATATATGTAAACCCTGTGTATATATGTAAACTCAGCCCCAGCCATGAGTACACCAAGGTTTCAAGGTATCAGTCCTGAGATGTATATACGGGACACTTCAGGTGCTGGGCCGGGCGGACCAGCGAGCCAGGATGATGTGATCAGCTTCGAGGTGTAATCAAACGCTTCACGGGTGTTGTGTGTGTGGGTGTGTGGGGCGGCGGGAGGGCGTGCGCCCGCCGAGGGACGAGAGGCGCAGTCAGTCGCGGCGCCGAGGGAGGTAAACCCCCCAGGACACATTTAGATCACGGTCACGACAACGGTAAACTGTGGTAAACTGTGTGTGTGTGTGTGTGTGTGTGTGTGTGTGTGTGTGTGTGTGTCTTTCGTGCGGTAAGAGTTTACAATTCCTTGGCGGATCCCTTGCCTCATACGAATGTACACGAGAGATGTGACCACGCGCAAAAAAAAACAAAACACACCCACCACACAAGTACACCGAACAAATTAACATGCACAGACGCACTAAGGGAAACACACACACACACACACACACACACACACACACACACACACACACACGACACGATGCCGAGCCCTGAGCCTAACCAAAGGCGTGGCAGAGACGGTGTCTCAACCCGAATTACTTCACGGTGGCGTAGTCCTCAAGCTCCAGCCGCTCGGGGAGAGAGAGAGAGAGAGAGAGAGAGAGAGAGAGAGAGAGAGAGAGAGAGAGAGAGAGAGAGAGAGAGAGAGAGAGAGGGCACACCAGAAACGTATTAGGCAGGGCAGGGTGACATGTGCCTTTGATCCGGGGAAGGTTAAGGGCAAGGCGCTCTACCAGAGGCGTCCGGTCCCAAAATATTCTCAATTCTTCCGTGCGACCTTCAGAGACGTGTGTGTGTGTGTGTGTGTGTGTGTGTGTGTGTGTGTGTGTGTGTGTGTGTGTGCGTGGGGATGGGGGGTGGGGGGGGGGGGCATTTTGAGGCGGTATAGCGAAGGTGAATGAAAACTTCAGTGGCACTCGCCACCTGTGCTCAGCAGGTGATGGTGAGTCACCATCTGTGCTCAGCAGGTGATGGTGAGTCGCCATCTGTGTTGAGCAGGTGATGGTGAGTCACCATCTGTGCTCAGCAGGTGATGGTGAGTCACCATCAGTGCTCAGCAGGTGATGGTGAGTCGCCATCTGTGCTCAGCAGGTGATGGTGAGTCACTATCTGTACTCAGCAAGTGATGGTGAGTCACCATCTGTACTCAGCAGGTGATGGTGAGTCACCATTTGTACTCAGCAGGTGATGGTGAGTCACCATCTGTACTCAGCAGGTGATGGAGTCACCATCTGTCTCAGCCAATGATGGTGAGTCGCCACTTGTGCTCAGCAGGTGATGGTGAGTCACCATCTGTACTCAGCAAGTGATGGTGAGTCACCATCTGTACTCAGCAGGTGATGGTGAGTCACCATCTATACTCAGCAGGTGATGGTGAGTCACCATCTGTACTCAGCAGGTGATGGTGAGTCACCACCTGTACTCAGCAAGTGATGGTGAGTCACCATCTGTAAACATCAGTGGTCAGTGTTAGACGATGAATTAACAATACCTGGGCCAAACTACTGATAGACCTCTCAAAGATAATTTCCCACTAATAAAATGTTCATCACCTATACTTATAACTAATAAAGTTCATTTACTATATATATAATAACTGATAAAGTTCATTTACGATATATAATAACTGATACAGTTCATTAATCATATATACTAACTGATAAAGTTCATTAACTACATATAATACCTGATAAAGTTCATTAACTATATATATATAATGACTGATAAAGTTCATTAACTATATATATATATAATGACTGATAAAGTTCATTAACTATATACAATAACATAAAAAGTTCATTTACCATATATATTAGAGGAACACCACAGCAGAATATCAACACCGGGAACAGCAAAATACGACCAATGTAAACATACCATCCATAAAATACGACAGGTAAACACACACTGTACACTGAAACGTCATATATATATATATATATATATATATATATATATATATATATATATATATATATATATATATATATATATATTTTTTTTTTTTTTTTTTTTTTTTTTTTCATACTATTCGCTATTTCCCGCGATAGCGAGGTAGCGTTAAGAACAGAGGACTGGGCCTTTGAGGGAATATCCTCACCTGGACCTCTTCTCTGTTCCTTCTTTTGGAAAAAAAAAGAAAAAAAAAATAGTATATATATATTGTTTTATACTTAGTCGCTTTCTCTCGCATTTGGCGAGGTAGCGCAAGGAAACAGACGAAAGAATGGCCCAACCCACCACCCACATACACATGTATATAGACATACACGCCCACACACGCACATATACATACCTATACATTTCAACGTATACATACATATACATACACAGACATATACACATGTACACACTCATACTTGCTGCCCCCAATCCCTCCCCGTCCGTGATTCTAAATCTGAAAAGTAACATAGTAACATAAGGCCAGTAACGCTGAGTAACTCGAGAGCAACAGCACGTAACGTAACGTCTGTAACGCGAGAGACATCAAACACGGTGACATTGCGCGTTACATCATCTGTAACACTGAACAAATACAATGCAGCGCCTCGACGAATACAATGCAGGGTCTCGACGAATACAATGCAGCGCCTCGACGAATACAATACTGCGCCTCGATGAATACAATGCTGCACCTCGATGAATACAATGCAGCGCCTGGACGATTACAATGCTGCGCCTCAACGATTACAATGCTGCGCCTCGACGAATACAATGCAGCGCCTCGACGAATACAATGCTGCACCTCGATGAATACAATGCAGCGCCTGGA
>NC_092228.1:13620806-13630806 GCF_036320965.1 Panulirus ornatus
TCTCTCGAATCCCCCCCCCCCCTCCCGCCTTCCCCCGACCAACAAACACAGGAAGGAGTTTAGGAGACATCTGAAACCGTCGTAACTGGAGTTCAAATTCCTCCGGCATTCCCCAACCCCCCCCAGGGTGAATAGCGCGGCGCGCACCTCCGCCAAACTGACAAATTTTGAGGTATGTCTAATGAGAGAGAGAGAGAGAGAGAGAGAGAGAGAGAGAGAGAGAGAGAGAGAGAGAGGAGGGAGGCTCTTGTGGGAAGTCTCTCTCTCTCTCTCTCTTCCCCCCCTCGGCAAGTATGTCAAAAGCCGCGGTTAAAACACTGGGCGGGCTTTAGGGTGAAGACGTCTCAACTATTAAGTCAGATGGGGGTGAGGGTCCTTCACATTCCTATGTAAGGAACAGCCTTAAAACCCCTTATTCCTCCTCCTTCCCTAAATCCGCCACGGGCACTACAAAAGCAGGGGATGAAACCTTCCCCTCCCAACCTTGGTGAAACCTCCAAAGAGCAGATGATACCGCCTTCTTTACCTCCCAGTCTCAGATGGTATAACCCCTCATCTCCCTTCCCGGGCGGAGGGAACATCTTCCCTTCTTCTACAACAAGGAACATCCCGACCCCTCCATCCCCACACTCAGACACACCACCCCACCCCATCAGGAGCAGCATAACCCTCTGCCTTACAGAGCCACATCATCAAACCCCTCCTCCTCCTCCTCCCTTACCTCCCTCTAATGAGGCACAGGAGCTTCCCAAACGCCTAACATTTTCTCCCGCTAATCAGAAACATGACTTCCCTTCCCCATCTCCACGGAGGCGTCTTCCCTTACGAACCCATGACCAGAACTCTCCCCTCCGTCCCTCACACCAGGATCACCACCTATCCCTCCCCACCCAAAAAAAAAAAAACCTGGGAAGGGAGCCAACTTCTCAGATCACAGAGAGAATCTTGCCTCACTTACGGATGAATACCCGACCACTCCCCTCAATTCACGGCAACGCCTTCCATCACCCAACAGGAGCAGCAACCCTCTCTAATCAGAATCGGGAGCGTCCCTCCTCAACACCCCTTACCAATCAGAAAAAAAAAGAAAGGCATCTTCCCTCCTTTTAATCAGGTGCAGGAAAGCCCGCCCTCAGCTAACCGGGATCACAGTAGCCTTATCCTGCCACCAACACTGCCGCCAGCGTGATCAGGAGAGGAGGGAGGGAGGGGCAGCTGGCCTCGTTAACCCACGGGTCAGCTGACGCAGGTGGCGGCACCGGTACAAGAAAGGAGGCGGAAAACCAACTGCGCGAGGTAGTCGAGCCAGACAGGTCTTCCAGGAAGAGAGAGAAGACACGGCACTCCACGAAAGCCACAGGAGTTTGTGTAACAGTCTAACCACATCGTTTGCCCTCCCACGGGCTAAGGCCTGGACAAGACATCACAGGCGCTTGACGAACGCACAGGGCCTGACGAATATAAGCAAATGTGAGGCAGGTTACACAGCTGGACTGAGGGTTCCACACACACACACACACACACACACACACACACACACACACACACACACACACAGTATAAGAGTTAGCACAGGGGACCGCCTGCCTACGTGTTGATCCCCCCAACCAACAACTCCGTCCTGCAGACTGGTCGCTGGTAGTGTTCTCCCAGCGTCCACGGTAGCGATCGTCTGAGGGGGCGTGCTGTCCCATGTGTGTGTGTGTGTGTGTGTGTGTGTGTGAGGGGAGGTGGGGTAGATTAGCCCTTGTCACTCCATCTCTCTCTCCACGTTACAGTGAGGACCTCCAGCTAGTGTGGCTCGTGGAAGCATCATCAACACCACACGCCCGTGCCTCACACCCCACCAACGTTCCTGTCACCTGTGACGTGCCCCTCCTCTGAAAGGCACGTCCTCCACTTTCTCCAACACACGAACATTACTCCTCCTCCTCCTCCTCCTCTCCCACCTTTTCTTTTTTTTTTTTTTCATTTAGCACTCTCCTCGTACTTCATTTACAGTCGGGCCTTGGCGGGGAATTCTGTCAGTAGCTGGAGCATTAAGCACATTACTTACACTTGCCCTGAATTTACGTAACCCTGAAATGGGTTTTCGGAGGTCTTCCATTCCCCCCTCCCCCCCCGCCACAAGTTCGGTCAGGGACCTTACCGTACTTAACCTTACAATGGCTTGATATGTCTTGCGCCCCCCCCCCCCCCACCCCCCCAACAACAGTATGGCCTGGGACCCTACATTACCTTACAGATACCTTACAATGGGTTCGGAGTTTAGTGCCCGGGTGTTACGAGCTGGCGGCCTTCAATGAGACTTCCCTACACCCTCACCTTCAACACTGCTGCTCCCACGGCCCACTCCCACTTTCCCCCTCTCTCTCTCTCTCTCTCTCTCTCTCTCTCTCTCTCTCTCTCTCTCTCTCTCTCTCTCTCTCTCTTGATGTTCCTCATTCTTATTCCCCGTAACGAAAAGCCCCTCCGTGATTCGTGCTCCACCTCAATATTCAGTCTCTCTATCACTCCCACTACTCCCTACACATCTAACGTAAGGACCAATAATAAATCAAGCACAACTACGTCATTTCCGAGTCTCGTCCCAAAAGTCTTGTCTAGACTGCAGGGACAATGACGGGGAGGAGGAGGAGGAGGCGTTTCCCCATTCCCCTGGAGGCAGCACCGTCCACCCCCAACCATACACTTCGGCAGAACACCAACGCATCTCTCAGGTCACAACACCATCTCCCCGCTAATTGCCTGGCGTGTTGCTTTCGTTTTTTCTCGCATAACGGAGGGTACCATCGCCTCCTTGG
Source organism: Panulirus ornatus (assembly GCF_036320965.1). Classification (NCBI taxonomy): domain Eukaryota; kingdom Metazoa; phylum Arthropoda; class Malacostraca; order Decapoda; family Palinuridae; genus Panulirus; species Panulirus ornatus. Next base: position 13,623,611 of record NC_092228.1, read on the forward strand.
CAATCTTCGTAGTGCGAAAATTATTCATACTTCCTCCTACCACACACACACACACACACACACACACACACACACACACACACACACACAAATGATGGAGACCTGGGGGGTTGACATCTCACCCACATTTTGGCCAATGTCACATATCACAAGAACTGTTCAAGGACCCAGACTGTCTCCCGGCAAATATCTAAACTGCAATCAAGTATAAGGTTAAGGAAAATGTGCAGCGAGATCTCCACATCCTGCATGAAGCTAGAATTGGAATACGTTTCTCAAAAAGTTTTTGGTCACCGCATTGTACAGGAGCATAAAGAACTAATAGAGAAGGTCTAAAGGAGGGCAACACACATGTACGGTACCTGAATTAAGAGAGTCGAGTAAGGCGTGACTTGATCACATAACCCTCAAAATTCTGCATCTCTTTAAAAATGTCAAATACTGAACAGATCTTCGAGAGATGCAAGGTAAAACAACCAGAATTCACATACGAAATTGGGTAAGAAATCTGTCAGAAAACTTGGAAATACTTATGAAATATAGGGAAGGAGGAGTGAATGAATGGTACATAATTCCCTTCCCCGCTCAGCACAAATGGGTCATCACATACATGTACGTACGCTTGTAATCAGACAGACAGACGGACAAACATGTACACAGGTCGATAAACAGAACGACAGACAGACAGACACATATGGAATGACGGATATATAAAGACAGAACGACAGACAGACATATCTGTATGTGTGTGTGTGTGTGTGTGTGTGTGTGTGTGTGTGTGTGTGTGTGTGTGTGTGTGTGTTTCATAAAAAAAAAAACACAAAAAGCCGACACGGGAAATACAGTAGGCCGACTTGTATCCCCGAGAGGCGTCCATCCAGTTATAAACTTTATATAAGGATACGGTTACCTCGACCACGATCCTTCCTCCCCTGCGCTACCATACAACATTACCACGATCCTTCCTCCCCTGCGCTACCATACAACATTACCACGCTCCTTCCTCCCCTGTCCTACCATACAACATTACCACGCTCCTTCCTCCCCTGCGCTACCATACAACATTACCACGTTCCTTCCTCCCCTGCGCTACCATACAACATTACCACGATCCTTCCTCCCCTGCGCTACCATACAACATTACCACGCTCCTTCCTCCCCTGTCCTACCATACAACATTACCACGCTCCTTCCTCCCCTGCGCTACCATACAACATTACCACGTTCCTTCCTCCCCTGCGCTACCATACAACATTACCACGATCCTTCCTCCCCTGCGCTACCATACAACATTACCACGCTCCTTCCTCCCCTGCGCTACCATACAACATTACCACGTTCCTTCCTCCCCTGCGCTACCATACAACATTACCACGATCCTTCCTCCCCTGCGCTACCATACAACATTACCACGCTCCTTCCTCCACTGCGCTACCATACAACATTACCACGCTCCTTCCTCCCCTGCCCTACCATACAACATTACCACGTTCCTTCCTCCCCTGCGCTACCATACAACATTACCACGTTCCTTCCTCCCCTGCGCTACCATACAACATTACCACGCTCCTTCCTCCCCTGCGCTACCATACAACATTACCACGTTCCTTCCTCCCCTGTCCTACCATACAACATTACCACGCTCCTTCCTCCCCTGCGCTACCATACAACATTACCACGCTCCTTCCTCCCCTGCGCTACCATACAACATTACCACGATCCTTCCTCCCCTGCGCTACCATACAACATTACCACGTTCCTTCCTCCCCTGCGCTACCATACAACATTACCACGTTCCTTCCTCCCCTGCGCTACCATACAACATTACCACGTTCCTTTCTCCCCTGTGCTACCATACAACATTACCACGCTCCTTCCTCCCCTGTCCTACCATACAACATTACCACGCTCCTTCCTCCCCTGCCCTACCATACAACATTACCACGCTCCTTCCTCCCCTGCGCTACCATACAAGAGCCAAACTTGTCCGCCTGAAATGTAGCCCCCTGCACAAGGGGCCCCTGCAGTGCTTCGCCTTATATCTACAATGGAACACAAACTTTTCCTTATATATATATATATATATATATATATATATATATATATATATATATATATATATATATATATATATGTGTGTGTGTGTGTGTGTGTGTGTGTGTGTGTGTCGATAAATAGGCAGAGAGATAGATAGATAGTTAGACTGAGTTATAGATAGACAGATAGATGCAGAGAGAGAGAGAGAGAGAGAGAGAGAGAGAGAGAGAGAGTCTCTCCTTTCCTCCCCCTCAACACTACATCTTCCCGCTCTGCGCCCCTCACCTCACCTCATCTCCCAATCTTCCTCCTCCTCCTCCTCCACCTTCCTCAGACGAACATCCAGCCCGTCATCGTGTTACTAATGCCCCCCCCATAATAAATAACCACTCCACCCCCTCCCTCCGACATCGCCCTAGTAACTCGCCACACGAATTAGCGATAAATTAAGCGCTCCTTCCCCCTCCTCTCCCCCTCCTCCTCCCCTCATTCTCATTTCCCCTCACAATCCTTTGGGAGGATTCCATCATATCTATTAGCGCCTGGAATGAGCGAGCCGATACTCGCGCCCTGGAATAATAGGGAATCGGGAATGGAAGGCTGGAATTGTACGAGCCCCCGCATTCGCATTTACGTCTGCCGGTCGCGCTGCTTCCCCGATGTTTATGTTCAAATTTGAAACGGTTCGGACACCCACACCCGGGGAGGAGACGGCGATTGGCCAGATCAGATGCCGCCACACTCCCTCCCATCCTGGGAGGGGAAAAAAAAGGGGGGGCGGAAAGAAAGCGGGAACTACCACTATTCTCCTGTTGCACACACACACACACACACACACACACACACACACACACACACACACACACGTAACACCACACACTCTCAGACCTGAAAAGCTTCTTGCATTTTTCTTTCCCTTCCCATATTCTAAAAGCTCATACTAATTTCCCTTTCCAAAAAAAAAAAAAAGGAACGGGACAGAAAGGGAAGGGATGGGTGGAGGGAGGAGGGTGGAGAGGGGATGGAAGAGGGTGGAAGGGGCATGGAGGAGGGAGGAGGAGGAGGGAGGGAGGGAGGGAATATCAATGCCCTCCCATTCTTCAAACTAGTTCAAAGCTACAGGGAATTCCACCCACCAGTACAACAACAGGATGCACGTTTCAGGCGAAACACAAAAACAAAAACAAAATCCCTGTACATTCTGTTATATCAGATAAACACAACCTGAAAATGTGCTCAACCGTACAACCGCAGCTCAAGCTTTGAATCCATTATTCTGCAAAAACACAGCTTTTAAAAAGGTACCTTACTGTTGGTCGCGCGCGCGCGCACGCGCGCACACACACACACACACACACACACACACACCAATGAAATTGATCAATACTTCAATGATGGAATGATTCGTCAACTGGCAATCCTAAAAAAGAGAGAGAAAAAAATATATATATATATATATCCATCCACCTGAATTCAATTTCAATCCGACTCAAATTAAATTCCCATGTTTTCACCGGCAACAAAGGAGACACAGTGGTAGGACAATTACGGTAACAACACAGCGGTGTCGCCCCGTCAAACACGGACACTCAAAGCCGGATGATTAACACCGTAGGGCCGGTTAAGCAATCGTATTACATTAACATATTAACCGCACGATTCGCTCACTCGTGGAGCAGTCATGGCAAGATGGGGGGAGGAAGGGGGGAGGAGGGGGAAAACGTGATGAGTGGAGGGGGGAAGTGAGCGATGAATGGATTTCGGGCACCAGCCTGGAGGACTGTGTGTGTGTGTGTGTGTGTGTGTGTGTGTGCGTGTGTGTGTGTGGGGCAGGGCACCATGTTTCGCACACCAAATCTTCTTCAAGTCTCATTACCCTTCGTCCAGAAGGTAAGGTAAGGTAAGGTAAGGTTGTGTGTCGCTCTAATGCCAGAGGGGCATCTGACTTTCCCCCACCCCCCCAAAAAAGAGACATACGGGGGGGGGGGGGAAATAATTTCTAGATCAAGAGAACAAGAAGCATTCGAAGATTCTATAATTATATTGACGAGGGGAGACAAAGGACAAACGACAGAGGTGCAATTATATATATATATTTTTTTAACTGAACTTAAAAGTCACGAATGGTATCCCCGGAGGCGTTTAGTTTTTAAAAAAAAAGGGGGCGCCCTGCTGTTGCTCTTCCTAATCAAAAGCAGAGAGAACGTACCGGGGCGACTCGCTGCATCATCACAATACGTGTACGCAGATGGAGCGACACTTACCAGAAGAAACGCGGGGAGAACTGCGAATCGCTCGCTTCACCTCCGTTGAAACGACGCGCTGGCGACTTGGAATCCAACCGGGCCAAACGCAGAGATGATGATGATGATGATATTGGATCACAGCGGAATGAGACGAGGGTACGACAACCATCGCACGTCATGAATAATTTACGACAAGACGTGGGGTTCTTACGGTATGACACAGTACCCAGCCTGGAGCCAGACCACACCCCATTACGGAAACTGTCAAGGAGGTAAACTATATCAAACAGGTATAATTGATGGAAACTATGGAGATCAACTGTACTATACAGGTACAATTAATGGACACTGTCAAGGAGGTAAACTATCATACAGGTATACAAGTCCAATCTAACTTCGTGTCCATGATTTAAGATGGCGTGATGATCACTGGCGACATACACTGAACTATTAGATTAGTCTGATCACGGCTTTTGAGGGGAAATGGAGACATGCGAGGAAAACTGTGGCTGGAACCAGGGAACTGGGAGGCGACAGCAATGAGACACTAGCCCAAGTCAAGGACACGAGGAACATACAATATATCATCACAGACATCACGTCTCTATATCGATGTGATACCGTCGATGGTACAGAAACAGTTCTCTGAACAACCATAGAAACAAAGTCAACTTCGGGACAAAGGAATACTCCTATATCAAAGTAAATGAATGAAATGCGAAAAAAAAAAAATATTCTATAGTCCTTCCGTTACGGACGAATGGAGCGAGGGGCAAGAGGAGGAAAACGCTGAATGAAGAAGAAGAAGAAGAAGAAGAAGAAGAAGAAGAAGAAGAGGAGATGTATTGTGTAACTTCTCGCCGCGACCGTATCTGTAAACATACATAGCAAATGACCCGATAAGGAAGACAAAGGCTGTGGTATTGTGTTCGGGGGCGCGGCGCGCGCGCCTTGAGCCTGTCAGTTAAGATCTCTTATTGAGTGGGTGTGTAAACCAATTAGCCACAGTTGCCTCCAGTATGCATTTATGCTAGAAATGTACGCAACTGCGTCAACTAACCCAACCTACCTGGCGTAAACATGAAGTCTGTGTTTATCGTGCTGGCAGACCACAAGACACACGGCCTAGGGCGAGGACAGAATGGCCCACAGACACCCCGAGTGTACATCGGCTGAACGTACAAAATCTACATCACAACTTGTGTAACAAGATGGGCATTTGATATTTACAGTCAAAACTACCCGCAGAAACTGGATGACGAGAGTCATTTGTTTTGTGCCGTGTGTCCCCAGGTAAGTTTACCGCGCACCCTACGCTCATCCTGTGAGCGGTATGACACACACACACACACCCCGGGCAGACCCCACTCCCTCAATCACACGCTCGGCCGACCCTTACTATCCTCCGGAGGAACGCCATTCACGTAACCATTCGTGTCTGACAACCGTTATCATACGATATGATAATAATAATAAGTTCCAACACACAGCAAATTGCCAATTTAACTATTACAATGAGCGGATGATTAGTCCGGCAGAGTAATAACTGGGATCTATTGGCGGGGTAAAAATGAATAATGGGGATCTACTGGCGGGGGAAAAAGAAAGTTAAAAAAAAAAGTCCCTATGTTGTCAGAGTGGAGAGCTTGGCTCTATGGCGATGTCGGCGGCGGAGGTGTGGACGCTGGGGACATTGTGCTCCACCACGGAGCCTTAATAGCTGAGGGCGTCGCTCCCGGGCGCTCCATATGTGAGCGAACAGGGAAGGGGGTGGTGATCCACGAAGACCTGGGGAAGACCCACACGCAGGCGATATATATGACCGAAAAGACAAACACATAATCGCATCTGCAACACTGCAACAAAACACACACACACACACACACACACACACACACACACACACACACACACACACACACACACACACACACACACACACACACACACACAATAAGGAAAAAAAGATATATATATAATATTAAACTTAGTCGCTGTCTCCCGCGTCAGCGAGGTAGCGCAAGGAAACACACGAAAGAATGGCCCAACCCACCCACATACACATGTATATACATAAACGCCCAAACACGCACATATACATACCCTATACAGTTCAACATATACATACATATACATACACAGACATATACATATATACACATGTACATATCCATACTTGCTGCTTTCATCCATTCTCGTCGCCACCGCATCACACACGAAAATGGCAACCCCCCCTCCCCACGCGCACGCGCGAGGCAGCGCTAGGAAAAAACAAATATATATATATATTTTGGGAGCCTTGAAAAATGTGTGGAAGTCGAGAACATTATCTCGGAAAGCAAAAATGGGTATGTTTGAAGGAATAGTGGTTCCAACAATGTTGTATGGTTGCGAGGCGTGGGCTATGGATAGAGATGTGCGCAGGAGGATGGAGGTGCTGGAAATGAGATGTTTGAGGACAATGTGTGGTGTGAGGTGGTTTGATCGAGTAAGTAACGTAAGGGTAAGAGAGATGTGTGGAAATAAAAAGAGCGTGGTTGAGAGAGCAGAAGAGGGTGTTTTGAAATGGTTTGGGCACATGGAGAGAATGAGTGAGGAAAGATTGACCAAGAGGATATATGTGTCGGAGGTGGAGGGAACGAGGAGAAGAGGGAGACCAAATTGGAGGTGGAAAGATGGAGTGAAAAAGATTTTGTGTGATCGGGGCCTGAACATGCAGGAGGGTGAAAGGAGGGCAAGGAATAGAGTGAATTGGAGCGATGTGGTATACAGGGGTTGACGTGCTGTCAGTGGATTGAATCAAGGCATGTGAAGCGTCCGGGGTAAACCAAGGAAAGCTGTGTAGGTATGTATATTTGCGTGTGTGGACGTGTGTAAGTACATGTGTATGGGGGGGGGTTGGGCCATTTCTTT
>NC_092228.1:13635806-13650806 GCF_036320965.1 Panulirus ornatus
AGACACGGAATAAAAAGAAAAAAAAAAAAAAGAAAGAAAAAAAAACCTCATTCGCCAGACAAGTCGTACCGTGCCCCCAAAACTTTGTACAAGCAACCACCTCCACGACGCCATATAAAAACCCAGCTACCTGTGTCACAGATTACGAGGCGAATCATAAGAGAGGACAGCTGCGTGGAGGTCAGACGGGGCCCGGGCTAATGTTATGTCTCGAGACGCGACACTGGCTCCTGTGTGCGTCGTTGATTCGTACTTGCTTGTGAGCAGCGGGGGGTTTAGCAGCTGCCTTCAAGCCACCACCACCCACAACCCTGATGCCGGGGCATGGCAGGGGAGGGGATGACTGAAGACACGACGGCCGGGAAGAGGTGCAATGTTACGGGTGGGGTTAAGAGGGAGGGAAGGAAGGCGAGTCTCCTGCAGTGAAAGTACAACTCCAAAATGTAGCGCCTCGTCCCCTCGCTTCCTGGTTTATCCTTCCTTCCCCCTCACGTCATCTACCTTCTTTCCCCAACACAGTCAGCCATTCACACGGACCACTTTCCCTTCACCATTAACACCCTTCCTCTCTCACTCCACGCCCTGCCTCACCCCTGCTCTGCCCTCGCCGGCACGCAGCCACCGGGGCTTGGCGCCCGCCGCCCCCTCCCTAAGCTTTGACACCCATCCCAACGCGCACACACACACACACACACACACACACACACACACACAGAGTAACCCAGGCCACAGTATTCCCCTCTGTCTCACGCCTAGGCGAGCTCCGTCTCCCTCGCATTCTTCCCGCTTGAAATGGTTAATACCACTGGTGAGGTATTAGGAGCAAAACCACACACACACACACACACACACACACACACACACACACGTGTCTAGTGTTTTCATATGTACAATCAACTACTACCACGATGGCAAAGACACAGTCCAACACTCCACTCGCGTCAGGACCGAAATGAATCCCCTAGACGCCTCCGCTGGCGGTGTCATGGCACGCGTAGGCCGCACCCTCTGACACCTGACACCCGGCACCACACCACACCTGGGCCACTTAAGTCATTAGTGGGACGCGGCGGTAATTGTCACCTGGGCTGGCGTCTCGAGTCGGCGAGCGATCACTCCCCACAACACTCTCCTGACGCCTCGAGTTGTGACAGTGCCACCACCACACGCCCTCTCCCTCCCTTCCTCCCTCCCTCTCTCTCTCTCTCCCTCTCTCTCTCTCTCTCTCTCTCTCTCTCTCTCTCTCTCTCTCTCTCTCTCTGGCTTTTGACACACCCTAACCGATCCCACGCCGTGTCCTGACACACATCTGACCGCCGATACTGTCAGGTGGTACAGGTGCCGGGCATCGTGCTGCTCAACCAGGATCGAACTCCCAACGCAGATGACACCACCGCCCCAGCGGGCAGGAGGGCCACGCCACACTCCCCCTCCTGACGATACGCCTACGAAGAACTAACACGTCCACTACAGTTTATAGCACATATTATAGCATCAAGTATTCTTTAAACACTCGTGGATCCTCTGACACAGTAGGAGAAGCGCGCGAGCACGGATAATCGGATACACTTTGAATCCCCTCCACCAAGCGTTGTCCCAGCGGGTTATCCTGATCCAAGCAGTCGTTCCCAGTGGTCAAATCCTGCTGCAGGTGTAAACACCTGTTGTTCTACTGGCATACCTTGCTGTCTTGCTCCAGTGGTGGGATCTACGTCGTTCTTAAAGCCTAGCCAAGCCTAGCCTAGCCTAGCCTAAGCTAGCCCTACCAGCCCCACCCCGAGCACTGCCCCTCCCCCACCAGAGCACCTCCCCGCCTCCGCATCCCCCTCAAGTAGCAGCAATAACCACCATCGAAAAGCTTCATGGGCTGTAAAATCGAACTCGAATGGCCGGAATAAAACGCGGCCGAGCAAGAGAACGCTCCAGAGAACGCTCCCAAACGCCGCTACTTCCATACTCTACATGGAAATACGGAACTTGCGAGTCCTCTTGCCGGGTCATAAAACACAGGAGCAGAATAATACCAGGGGAAAAAAACAAAAACATTACAGGAGCGAAACAAACGTCGCGACTCACTCAGGAGGGCATCAACAGACTCACGAGCCTCGAGCACGTCCGCGTCAGCGTACGGACCATACACTTCACACTTGCTACGGTCGAGCACGACCATACGGGAGGACAAGAGACAAGGAAACACCTAAACTTGTGGCAATCTTGGCGAGTCGCTGATACAGACACCGCACACGTTCATGCTGGTACCGAGTGGCGGTGAGGGGTGGCACTGAGAATGTACGTGTACACTGGCTCTACATACTCATGACTGTCACACACACACACACACACACACACACACACACACACACACACACACACACACACACACTTCACTGGTCCCTCCCATCCCAAGCAGTGAGGGCGGTGACACTCACTACTGCCCCAGCTACCCCACGCCCTCCATGATCTCTGACACTGGTCACCTCCCTCCCAGCAGATATAACAACACGGGCAGCCCACAGATGGGGAACTCTTAAATTCACAAGTACCTTTAAAGTCTACTTATCCAGTCATACGCAGACTTACGAGCCACGGCCTCCAACAGCCTGGCTATTAAGAAGAATAACAACGCAACGTTTACCTAAGGTAAGGTTAGGTGAGGTAAGGGAAGGTGAGGTAAGGTAAGGTAAGGTACGCACTCGCATCCTCGCACCACTGCACACACATGACCACCAGGCAAACTAGGTACGTCACGCCCATGACCCACACAACCCCCAACTCTTACTTTAGCCTGTACATCAGATACACCCCCTTTCTACTTGGCTGGGCAATGGCCCTCGTGTGTGTGTGTGGAAGCACCAGCTATGTGGAGGGCCTTGGTGTGTGTGGAGGGGTTCTGGTGTGTGTGGAGGGGTTCTGGTGTGTGTGTGTGGAGGACCTTGACATGTGTGGAGGGCCCTGGCGTGTGAGGAGGGGTTAGTCTACGAAGGGCCCTAAAATCTGCAGTGTGCCTGGTGTCTGGAGGAGGCAGTGGGGACTCCACCAGCCTCAGCTTACACCAATACACGGCAGGCCAGAGTACACGCACCAGTAGCGAGGGAAGGCCCCCACTAGCTAGCCACTCACACCCAAGCTCCCGTCAGTGTGGCTCCCCAGCCCGGCGACCGAGGTTCCTCAGTGTGAACGGCATCCACTGCTCCCTGTCCCATCATTCATGGACTGCGACAGATAACCTCCTTACCCCTCCCCATCTGCCCCTTCCCCTCGCTCTCCCACCCTTTCCCAGTACCCCTCCCCTCCCCCTTGCGCCCTTCTCTCAACCTCCCCAGCCTCTGGGGATCTGGGCCACAGGACCTATAACCATTACACACACACACACACACGTCGTCATCCCCAAACACTAGTTACACAGGTCGTCTCACGGCGTCAGTCACCCACGACAGAAACCTTCTGAATGCACGTCAACTGACACCTGCATCGAACGTCCGGGTACTCATTACACCAAGTTTATGAAGACGATAAACATTCCATTACGTCAACTTCTCACGGTGTTAATAATCTCACAGGCCAGAAACAGAGAGAGAGAGCAAGTAACTGCCACCTTGTCCAACGCCTTTTCTACACCTGTAATCGTCTGCCATCATCACCCCATCCTCAATTTCGCGAGAGGGTCGAGTGTTTACAGCCTACTAGGGGCACCACTCGCATCCTTAACCCAGCGTGTAGAAGTGAATCATGGATTTCCATGCTTAATACAAGTGCCTCTTATTTCTCCACTTTATGACTTATTGTTTCATAATGCTTCACTACACAAGCTATCTTGACGGGACCTCCAGTGCCCCCGTCAGGCTGCTCCTGAAGTCAACCTAATATTCTAATAGTTTTTTTTCCCTGTCTTACGAAGTCCTGTGTTCCCCAGCAGCCGTGATCCGCTGCCCTTCGCCTCACCCTAAGATAATTCTCAGGGGTCAGAGATACTGCCCTAGGTCAAGGGACGTTTGCCCCCCCCCTCATCAAACACTTATATACTTCTCCAATGGCCACGGGTCAAGCCCTGGACGCCTGCCCCTCGCCTCGCCCATACCCCTTGCCAATGGTCACGGGTATTGTTGCCCTAGGTCACGCCCCTGGCGGCGTCACGTACCCTCCCCTCTAATGACCCACTACTGACATGTTTCTTACTATTTCCTTAGCCTCACTGGCCCTCATAACGCCGCCTTGTTCACCTCCCTCATAACACACTAGGTACCTCCCCACCCTCACAACCCGCCTTGTACGCCTCCCTCATTAGACACTTAGTTCTTACAATCCCCTCCTTACAACACACAAAGCCCCGCCACCCTCCCTCACGACCCATTATGTACATCCCCCCCCTCATTACACTGTGAGGAGTTCCCCCTCATAACACAAAGGGGTGTTCCTTCCACCCCTGCCCTCACAACTCACCACGTACATCATGGTCTCCTATACGTCACACGTGCACCTCTTCTCTTACCCCCTCCCTCACTGTACCACCACAGACAGACCCTCTTCCTCCCTTGACCGGTATCTTCCTCCTCGAGTAGGCTTGGCCCACGCGCGCCGGTGCCTGGGGGCCCGATCATTCCCCCCCCCTCCCCCCTCGACGTGCACAGGACGACCTATCCTACGCCCGTCACGGACGACGTCACACACACACACACACACACACACACACACACACACACACACACACACACTCGACTGATCCCGACCCTATGAAAAAAAAATTTTGTGAGGACACATTAGCTCTGGCTCATCGTCCGCGATGCCAACCCTGGGGCGCCCTGAGGACGACGGAAGGGGAAGAAGGGTGAGGGGGACGGAGGGAGGAAGAAAGGAGAGAGAGAGAGAGAGAGAGAGAGAGAGAGAGAGAGAGAGAGAGAGAGAGAGAGAGAGAGAGAGAGAGAGAGAACAAAGAAAGGGGATGGGAGGGAGTTGAGGAGAGCAGTGGTACCATCGCGCCCGACTAGGGAGGGGCGCCGGGAGCCAGGCCCGGGCCGGGCGCGTGGGATTAGCCTGGCAACACAGGCCAAATTAATGGGCTTTGGATCCCCCTAGCTTCCTACCCACACACGCCCGCTCACATACCCACGCTCTCCTCCTCCCTCCTCACCTCCCCTCCGCCGCACCGACGTCCCTAGAAAGAAATAGAAAGAAAGAAAGAAAGAAAAAGGCGTAAATCCGAAGGAAAATAGTTTTGTAAAGTCGACTCCACGGCTGAGCATGTGGTGGTGAGGGGGGGGGGGGGGGGGGGCGATGTCTCCTCCAAGTGCTCCAGGACACACACACACACACACACACACACACACACACACACACACACACACACACACACACACAAGTTTGGCTGAGGAACAAAGGCCAGGCCGAAGACGGCACTTCAGGAAATTGCTCCCGTTCCAGCTGTACCGTGTCGTCCTGTGTACCGGGGGGCGGCAGGGTACCTTGTACCGTGTCGTCCTGTGTACCGGAGGGCGGCAGGGTACCTTGTGCCGTGTCGTCCTGTGTACTGGAGGACGGCAGGGTACCTTGTACCGTGCCGTCCTATGTACCGGAGGGCGGCATGGTACCTTGTACCGTGTCGTCCTTTGTACCGGAGGGCGGCAGGGTACCTTGTACCGTGCCGTCCTGTGTACCGGAGGGCGGCAGGGTACCTTGTACCGTGCCGTCCTGTGTACCGGAGGGCGGCAGGGTACCTTGTACCGTGCCGTCCTGTGTACCGGAGGGCGGCATGGTACCTTGTACCGTGTCGTCCTTTGTACCGGAGGGTGGCAGGGTACCTTGTACCGTGGCCTCCTGTGTACCGGAGGGCGGCAGGGTACCTTGTGCCGTATCGTCCTGTGTACCGAAGGGCGGCAGGGTACCTTGTACCGTGGCATCCTGTGTACCGGAGGGCGGCAGGGTACCTTGTACCGTCCCGTCCTGTGTACCGGAGGGCGGCAGGGTACCTTGTACCGTGCCGTCCTGTGTACTGGAGGACGGCATGGTACCTGAACACCCTGCCGTCTCGTATCCCGGAAAGCGACAAGTGGTGGATCGAGTACACACCAAAGCTGCTCCACCCCGGCTCATGATCACAGCAGACTGCTGTACCTGCGCCCGCACCGTAGGAGCAGCGGCGCCACTCTGCCCCTGAATAACCCGTGACCCCCAGGCTCTACAGGTGGGAATGCTGTGTCGTGCGTGGGGGAGTGGGGAGGGCTCTATCTGCACCAGGAGGCAAGACTCACTAGCGCCCTCCTGCACCAACCCACCAAAACAATCATCGGTGGGCAAACTGAAATATTCCCGTTCACACACACACACACACACACACACACACACACACCTCCCGGGCATCACCATCTTCCGGGCGATATAAAAGTCCCGTGCGGGAGAAGCCCCACATCCACCCTACCACATCCACCCGCCCAACGCAACATTTTGCTCGCCTACCACCGTCCCTCATCTACCGGGGATGACGCAAACACCTTCGCTGCCTATTTCCCATGCCATAAGTTCGTTACTAAAGTTAAATTTCCTGAATTCCCTCAGTCGGTGCTTCGCTGCGAGAGTGGCGCGCCACCTAGCCACCCGCTGTGGCTGAGCACATCGTCCCGAGCATCTGCTGAGGGAAGGAAGGAACTTGTGTCCCTCCCAGCTCGGGGACACTAAGAACCTAAGACGCCTTCAACCTACGCTAGATATATCACGCACATTACAGAGTATACGCAAGAGGTAAATCATAATATATAGAGACGGATTAATACAGGAAGACAGACGTCAGAGGGATATAATGTATAGAGGGATTAATACAGGCAGACAGATGCTAGGGGTATATCCTAACATACAGACGGTAATAAAGGAAGACAGACGCCAGGGGTATATCATAATATAAAGACAGGTAATACAGGAAGACAGACAGAGGTATATCCTAACATACAGACGGGTAATAAAGGAAGACAGACGCCAGTAGTATATCATAATATACACACGGGTAATACAGGAAGACAGATGCCAAAGGTATATCACAATATACAGACGGATAACACAGGAAAACATGAACCTGGGGTACATTATGACACAGAAATACAACGTTTCAAAAGTACATACGAAGGTAACACCCACCTCAGTCTGCGGACTGATAAGAATGGTCAAACAGCATATGTCAGAGGCCCACGTCTGTTCAACTCAGCACCAACATACATAAAGAACAACATAAAAAAACATCAATCCTAAAAGTAAAAGCAAGTTCCTCCAAGGTCAGGAAGGCAGTTAAAACGCTATATAATAAAAATCCAGAATTGCAGCATCAAACAGACTGGCAGACTAAACCCTCACTAAGGGGAGCTTGGTCGACGACTGGCCGGCAGCGGAGGTGGTACCATGCACTTCCAAACGGCAATGTTGTTACTCAGCCTCGACGCTTGCAAGTGTCCATCATCGACGCTACTGTGCGCGCGCCTGCTCCTCACTGGAGACATCTGGTCTCATTCTTTGTACGGTAAAGCAAACGCTTCCTTAGATTCATATTATGCAACAGGCAGTCTGAAGGTTCTTAACGGCCAGGTGTGTCAATATCGCACCAGGGAGTTCGCCCCAACCTCCTGCCGTACTAAGGAGAAGGTGTAAACACGGCAATACTCTCCGTGAGAGTCTTGGTAATTAACATTTCAAACCACAATGGTGAGGATCTTAAAATGTCCGGAGCACACGAGCGATGCTCGTGACATACACGAGAGTCAGGACCCATGCCTTGCTTTGTTTCCTCCCTTCCTACAGCTTCGGTGGGATTACGGTGTCCTTATGTTCCCTCAGGCTCCATCCAGACACAGAGCTGGCTTAAGTGTGCGGGGGGGGTCGATCAAACTGGGCAGCTCCAAGGACTAAATTGATTTCAGTCGTTCGCAGAAGTGGACTGTCAGGGATCTGTGTCCAGTTCATAAAGGCAACAATAATATTGCCGTCTTACCCAATAAAAAATTACGTCATCAGAGAATATATTTCAGACTGGCTCACCTACCACACTCGCCGATGACAGTGACCCCCCTCTACCCTACCAACTTGATACATTCCCATCCATCAACAAACAACCCCTAACTCCACTACCACAACCACCACCCCCAGCAGCAGACACTCCTGCCCCACGAGCCTCATAACTCTGCCTCATTATCCTGTCAAGGCGGGATCTTCTTCCTAAATAAGCCACCGACCCAAGATGGGGTCCACCACGGAGGAGGATCACTCCCAGGGAAAATATGCCTGGCAATTCCACATCCCCGCCACCGCTTGTGTCTGGCGAGACAAAGACGCACTCTCAAACACACACACACACACACACACACACACACACACACACACACGTCGCAAAACATCAGATATTCAGTGATATTCTTCAGGGACGGCAGGAGCAGCGAGCGTTGTGCCAGCAGAGCGGGCGCTGGGGGAGGTGACCGGCAAGACAGGGCGGCGCTGGTAATGTGCCTCGTAATGCTACCCCCCTGGAGGCAGTGGAGCCACTCCTACCCAAATGGTTCCTTCCTCCCGCTCACACTCTATACCACGTTCCACACCGTACACTGTCCGAGGAGGGCGCGGGGCCAGGCAACTGGCAAAACCCAGCGGGGGCGAGGCGTTGGTGCGTGCCGGCAACACTGGCAAAACTGACTGTGTCACCCCACGCTCAATCCTGTGGGCTGTAGCGCAAAGGGATGACATACAGAGGTCTAGAAAGGCATGAGGACTGGGAGGGTTGCTGGACCTCTCTCTCCTCTCCTAGAACTATATCACAGTGCACCAGCCCGGCTCGGCCCGGCCCGGCCCGAGGGGCGCCCGCTGGTGCTAGATAGATAACGTTGGTACGCTGGGTGCAGCAGGCAGAGGCAGAGAGGCAGTATCCAGCCAACAGCGTCGCCCACCGAATTATTCACCAGGGAAACTTGGTCAGAGGCACAGCTGTGCTAGGTGGGAGGGGGTGTATACAAATATTCCCAGAATCAACGCGAGGCAAGACGAGAGAGAGAGAGAGAGAGAGAGAGAGAGAGAGAGAGAGAGAGAGAGAGAGAGAGAGAGAGAGAGAGAGAGGGTGACCTCCCGACCAAACATTTCATCCCACCCACAAAAAAGACGGATCCGCCGGTAAAAATCTCGTCAGCAAAATATATTCCAAGTCCTTGGAGGTATACAAAGTCCTCTCTTTTTTTCCGTGTGTGTGTGTGTGTGTGTGTGTGTGTGTGTGTGTGTGTGTGTGTGTGTGTTGGGTGGAGATATATTTTTGACGTGCTGAGCCATTCGACCCAGCGTTGTGGTGGGGTGTGGCTGCTGCTAAGTCCTTAGCCAGCTCTGGGGAGTGAACACAGCTACGGGTCCCTCGCACGGACATAAGCACGGCCTTCCCGAGGCTCTCAATACACCAGCTCTCCTGAGGGGGAGACAGTCCGACCACCTCTAAATACACTTGAACCACCAGAGACGACGCGCGGCATCCTACCCGTGGCCATCAAAGCATTCGCACACGTACCATGCGTTACTCACCCAGTAAAATCGCTAGGAATCTACATGGCAAGTCTCTTTTTTTTTCTTAAGCCAAACATAATAAAGTTATACGATGCATATTATCTCGTTATTATCTTCGGTTATTTATCGGAGTCATGAACTCCTGTCTGGGTATATAATTCTGCGTAATGACACGGCAATTAGCGTCGGGTCGCCGGCTGCGTTTCCTCCCCCCAGTGTGGCACGGAGCTCGATGATCGGGGCCTTCGCCAGCATCAGTGGCGAGCTTACCATGCGCCACACCCTCGTCCTGGGAGGAGGAGGAGGAGGCGAGGGGGACGGACGAAGGAATGCAGGAGTCACAAAGCGCCTGTCAGATCCCCAGTGGCCAGATAATTATGGAATAAACTTTCACAAAGTTGGTTCATTACGTAAGCTTACAGTCAAGTGTCTCTCGTGCAGTTCATGTCTCTGGGGGACACAGCCACACAGGAGCCCCCCAGTGGCCGAGGTCCTCACTCCTGAGGGTGGTGAGGGAGGGTTAACACGCAGGATAATGGCAAATATGATGGCGACTGCAGGAGAATAACAAAAGTTCGGGGGGATGAAGTTGCTGATAGATACAACAAGCTCGAAAGAGAAGGAAAAAAAATATACATTAACGTCTGGAGAGAGAGAGAGAGAGAGAGAGAGAGAGAGAGAGAGAGAGAGAGAGAGAGAGAGAGAGAGAGAGAGAGAGAGAGACTACAAAAGTAGCAACATAAGAACACCAAGACTAAGACCCGACTGTGCGAAAGCCAAGCGAGAGCGACAAAGCCACGTTAGATGACGGCCCAACAAAGACGAATGTGAGCGGTGGGGAGAGACGCGGTAATTCATATGTTATCATCAGAGGTGCAGTGTTTCCACAAGTTTAACGTAATTACCCCAGCTGGTTAGGCCGCCCCGCCTCGCCCTGCCCCGCCTCGCCCTGACCCAACTCGCCCTGACCCGGGAGACTGGTGGCATGATGGAGGCCGTGTGTGGCGGTGAGGGGACTGTGCCTCCCTCTACCTTACCTCACACCGGCACGGCTCATCATTATCACCGCTGCTGCTGCTGATGCTGCTGCTACCGCATCACACGAACGCAGAACGCGTACCTTCATTACAGTTTTATCCCACCAACATTAAACCAATAACACTAAATCTCTATCATGGCTAACGATACTAATGAGAATATATCAGTGAGGGGCAGGGCTTGCCTGGAGATTCACCTCCAATATACGAGCCTACACCAATCTCCCTCATTATAGTCCATCTAACTTTTGGTCAATCCTTTAACCCTTGAAGCATGATGGCACGACCCTTTGTGATTACGATGACCTGACTGGCCATCAACCTATCCCTTTAGGGGGTCACGTCAAACATCAGGTCATGAGTATACGCAACGAGTCGTAATGTCGCACTTCACTAAGGGTCGAAACCGTCGTCGTGCTCAAGTGACCATCAGTCACCAACATTACTAAGCTACGTTTTCTGTGTTATACCAAATGCCAAGGGACACCCGGCGATCAACCCAGGGGGATTCACAGCGCACCGCACACCACCACCACAACCTCTTCCGATAACCCCCCACACAGATCCTTGACAGCCAAACAGCCGACTGGCAGCAGAAGGCTCCAACGCAGCTTTCCAAACTTACAAAAATATAAGCGTGTCCTCACGTGCCCTCATCACCACCACCACTCTCACACTTTGCCCCCTCTCCCCCCTGGCATGTCCTCCACATAGACAACGCCTCACACACTATGCATTCTAATAGCAGTGAGAATCCCCAGGCATTAGCCACCCCCAGATAAAAAAAAAAAAGAAAAAAGAAGCCCAAACATACCAGAACCGGTGATATTTTTTTTTTAGGCCCGCCTGGATGCGGCCGTGGCATCGTCTGGAGTCAACAACGGTCAGGGGGCGGGCGGGCGCCCCGCCAGCTGGAACAGCTCGCGTGAGGTAAGTCTTAATCTGGTCTACGCAGGCCGCAGCCGCCCATTCTCTTGCAACTTAGTGGGTGATTGAACAAGAGGTGGGCGGAAGGCAGCCGCTACTAACGAGCCCATTACCGCAGCTAACTGGCCGCCACCGTGCGCCGGGTTAAGCTATCTGAAGCACCACATTGCTGAAGGTTAGGAGGCAGGCGATGTGTGTGTGTGTGTGTGTGTACACAACCAACACTGCTGCTGCTGCTGCTGCTGCCGCCTCCAGATGACACCACCGCTACAGGCATTAGGACCAGCCACCGCGCCACTCTCATTACCACCACCCCACCACCACATACACCGCCATCCCCGCCTCCTAACTACCACATCATCTCCACTTGTTTTCAGTCCAGAATTTTCCACATGTTCACTGCTAAGTTACCTCCCATCCGCTTGCACCTACTAACCGTCCAGTCATCTCTGACAGTACGTCATATTCACACTAAACCCCTGAACGGTCATTTCCTCAAACTTGCGCATCTCCTTACATCCCAGATCTCAGTGTATCACGGTTAAATCTTACGTCCATGGCCATCGCTCAGCATAAAGGAAACGTTAAATATATGGCCCAACATTTCTTTAGCATGGAAAATGAGCTCATATTCCTTTTTCACTTCCGTCTGCAACTTGTAAGACTACGTCCCATATGGACGGCTCCTGTGCCACCAGCCGGGCTTCACTCATGTGTTAAGGACAATACCTTGTGGAGTGTCTAGAGTGGGTCTTCATCCCCACAGCCCGGGCTGGGCCCAAAGCTGTTAGATTGGGTCGTTGGTCGACCAAGCTGTTGGGAGCCGCAGCTCTCAGGCCCACACAGCCTGGCTGGTCAGGCACACTTTCTAGGGACCTGTCCAATGTATTCTTGAACTGGTAGACGGCAAGGCGTTAAACAGCTAGGCCCGGAATATTTACTGTCTTCTTTGCTTTGGTGTATATGGCAACTCTGAATTTCACAGGTAGTATTTCAGAAAGTCTTCCATGCCTGTCGTGCCAGTAGGATGTTATTTCAGAATGTAGCAGCAGAAGGGTAGGGAGGAGGACACTAAGACCTGACGAGGAGGTTCCCCCTCACGTCCGGCCACGGCGCTGGTACCGTGCGAGATGGAAGCGGGTGGCGGCGATGGGGCGTGTGACTGGCGATGGGGTGGAGGTGGGTGGTGGGAGAGGATGAATTACCTCCAGGAAGAGCTCTCATAATAACATATACAAAATACTACCTAGAGCTGTGACGTCCTCAACAGTGAGGCGGTGAGACACAATGGCAAAGCCTCGACATATGAGAGGAACAAGAGACCCTTCAGCTGGACCACGCCACGCCCAGCGGTACCTCAAACTTGCGCCACAAATATGGAACGCATCTGACACTGCCACTCCAGGCGAGACAGCCGTAGGGAAGGAGGATGTCCTGTCCTCCCCCTCCTCCATGGGGGCTGAGCGAGGAACGTCAAGAAATAATCGCACACGCAGGAAAATGAACTAAAAAGGATCCGTGACGAATGAAAAAGAAAAAAAAAAAATCTAAACAATCCAACAATACATCACTGAATTTCTTTTACAAATTTCAACTCTTTTAAAAGTTCTTTTGGAGATGAGATCTATCAAAATAGGTTCATATTTCCTGAAATATCTCAAAGGAAAATATCTCTACCAATGTCCGGGAGATGCAACACAGTGTCATATGAAAAAAAAAGAAGAGAAAAACGTTGAATCTATAAAACACGTTCCAAATTTGGCTGAGTTGGCAGGGAGAGGGAGGGAGGGAGGCACTCGGTTATTTCCAGGACAAGGGGAGAGAGACTCCCGGCCGCTGGAACAGAGAAGATGTCTTTCATGTCACTAAAATGTCTTTGTTTGTCCGTAGTGGAATGCTCCCCCTTGTGTCTGTTCTCGCCCACCAAGTCACGTAAAGGCTTTAGTGGCGGGGACCCTGGTGGTCAGGACACAGGCCAAGCTGCACTGAAACTGTAATAAACTGTGTAATAACCGCGTCCAAACTACGTGTTCTGTTGTGGGTTCCGATGCCTGGAAGGATCCTTTGATCCTAGTGTAAAAAAAAAGAAAATATATTGAAATAAAATAAAAGAATATCAAAATCAAGTTTTCTAGTACCGGAATCAAGAGGCAGACGAGTCGAAATAAGTGTTAAACAATATTTAAAAAAGAAGTAAAATGCTTTAATGTCCAGACGATTTCCGTGCTCAACTGTTGCTTCAGGATACTGTATGTGTGTGTGTGTGTGTGTGTGTGTGTGGAAAGCGTCAACAACTGCACTCTGTTCTTCCTCTCTGCCACCGACAAACACACCAGCGTCAACAGTTTATAAATTACGTCGTGCAACAGATTAAACCTACGTTCAACCCGTCTAACCGACAATAGGACGCATGACCTTCTATAATGCTTAGTGAGGGGGAACGGATTTTGCAAGTTTAGGGTGTGTTCTGTGTTGACGCGAGCGATCGCATAACACTCACCACGGTCGTCAACTTCGTCATCACGTCCAGGGCAGACGGGGGCCCATCCACAGCGAGCGAGCGCGTGCGCGCGTTCACCACACCACCACCAACGGTTTAGATGGAGTGGCCGGCCGGACCCCCACGCGGCTGTCACACTAGTGACTGTTGTGGCCTTGGGCAGATAGTTACTGACACTGATATTGCTGTTTAATGACGCCACCGCACCCCCTTCCTCCACTCGTATAGCATTTACCGCTTACTGTTATTTTATCGCTCACGAAATGACTTCGGGCGTTCCAGCGCGGCACGCCTAGCTTCCCTCGCCCAAGACCGAAATTGGAAACTTTCTATATTTAGTAGAACACATTGGGGGGGGTGGAGGGATACGTCATGATGCATGTATATATATCCAGGTTACAGTACGGCCAGATCCAACGATTAGCGTCACTGCAAGCTACCCGACTTCCAATAAGACTCTCATTAAAGTGATTCCAAAGGAGTAATGAAACCTCCTCTTGTAACACCGAACCAATACCGCTGAGAGTAATGGCGTATAAATACGCGGTAGGAACATTACGCGACCCTCCATCTCCTGACCGCTCGAGCCGAGCCGGCTGGCTTACAACGCCCCCCCCGGCCAGTATCAGAGATGAGAGAAAATTGTGAATTGTATTCCAATTACAAACTTTTCACATAAATCCCTCAAAAACTAAACGCACAGAGGGGGGTAAAAAAAAAGAGGAGTTACGCCAATTTATCATTGCGTATGGACATAATTCACTGTCGATGCTGGCGGGTTTAGTTTTGTATACAATGAGCTGGAGGGTATTATCGTAACTGCCTCCAATCCTGGGTTTTTAAAAACAACAGACCGTTCAACCCCCCAAGCGTTTTGCCCACTCGAGGTCAATCAATATTGAGCTAGGACACTCGTTCATTTCTCAAGACCCAATAACCTGAAGTGATTCAACCACTCGCAGGATTATGTCTGGAAAAAGAGGAGAAACTTAAGTTCAAACACCTTAAAACTGTATCGTATCTATA
>NC_092228.1:13653306-13718306 GCF_036320965.1 Panulirus ornatus
TTGCTATAACAACAACCACTAGTGCTATTACTACTACTACTACTACTACTTACAACTACTACTATTACTACTACTACTCACAAACACTACTACTACTACTACTACTACTGCTACTTACAAATACTATTACTACTACTACTTACAAATACTACTACTACTACTCACAAATACTACTACTACTGCTTACAAATACTACTACTACTACTACAGCTACTTACAAATACTATTACTACTGCTACTCACAAATACTACTGCTACTATTACTTACAAATACTACTACTACTACTACTGCTTACAAATACTACTACTACTACTTACAAATACTACTACTACTACTACTACTACTACTACTACTACTACAGAGTTTATGAGCTGTACTCACGCCAGACAGCAGACTCCTGCCTGCGCGCCGCCACAAACACACACGTACCTGGAGGAGGAAATTACATTACTGTACCGTGGATGACAACATGTTACACTGCTCCCACTACCCTCCCTCACTGTCAACACTGAGGGACACTCCCTCCGTGTTACCTTATACATTATACGTCCAAACACACAAATATAATTTTCAGTGTCTAAAGCCATATATATATATATATATATATATATATATATATATATATATATATATATATATATATATATATATATATATATATATATATATTATTTCATATTTCACTTCTATCTTTATTATGCGTTGTCGCTGTCTCCCGCATTTGCGAGGTACCACAAGGAAACAGACGAAAGAATGGCCCAACCCACTACCCACATACACATGTACATACATACACGCCCACACACGCACATATACAAACCTATACATTTCAACGTATACATACATATACATACACAGACATATACATATATACACATGTACCTATTCATGCATGATGCCTTCATCCATTGCCGTCGCCACCCCGCCACACATGAAATTCCTACAAGTCCACGGGGAAATGAAACACTTCAAGTTCCCAGGCGCGCTTTCGTGCAATAATCACATCATCAAGGGAGATACGAGAAAGAAATATAAGTTAGTTGATATACAACGAAGAGAAGTAGCTATAGGATTTTGCTGGACTCCGCCTGTTACTCTGCGAGAGAAAAGTCATTCTTTTTTTTGGCACGGCTGTATCATGAGGAGTAGCGTGGAAGACCCTCTCGCTCCAATGGAGTTTACACTTCCAAGCTACTGGTAGCAGCGCAGTCTTACGGTTGCAGGAGCCTCAGGAAAGAGATCCTGGCCAACACAAAGACTCTTTCTTAAATTCTTGTCCCGGGGTAATTATCATCATTTATATACATTCTTGTGTGTGTCTGGTGTGTGAGTACACACACACACACACACACACACACACACACACATATACACATACACACACACACACACACACACACACACATACACACACACACACACACACACACACATACACACACACACACACACACACACACACACACACACACACACATATTGGAAAATACAATTTTGCGCGTGATCAAGATATTGCTGAGTCCACGGGGAAACACACACATACACACACACACATATATATATCAGGAAAACATCATAAGTGTAAAACTCACCAGGGAACGCCACACAACACACCATTACAGGATACACGAAAGGAAATTCCACACTGGCCTGAGCAGGTATGACCAGGTACCATGCACCTCCCGATCACCTGTAAACCACTCACCCACCCCAACCCTCAGAACCGCTCTGGTTTATCTAACCCCAACACCCCCCTTTCCACTGACCTCATCTCTCCCCCCCATTAAACCACCGGTGTGTTGTCCAGCGCGTCTACTCCCCTCCCTTCTCCCCCTCCAGCACCCCTGGTGGAGGTAGGGGAGGAAGTTCGGCTCGGGCGATGGAGGAACAGCGTTCCATAACTCCACATCTCGATTCACTAACCCACATTCCCACACCTCAACGAACTACAATTCCCCCCACCCCACTCCCTCCTCACCTCACCTAACTACAACCCCTCCCCACGCCTACACCCCAACTAATAACCACAACCCCCACCCCTCATCTAACCACATCGGGGTTCACTACCCCATCACACATCAACAACGCCCTCTGTGCCACGGTCGGAGTCTACAAAATAGCAAGGCCACACAAAAAATCGCCTCTCCCGTACGACATGCGCTCTGCACATGAAAGGAACTTTCCTAAGACCATTATTAAAAAAAAAATGGACCATGGCAATCATAAATACAATGGTGTAAATTCCATCCTGTGTGTGTGTGTGTGTGTGTGTGTGTGTGTGTGTGTGTGTGTGACGCGCGTGGAGAGAGATTTACACTCGTGTTGCCACATCTCTCAACCTTGTATACATACGTACAGAGCCTCTAATCCAATGTGTATACACACACACACACACACACACACACACACACACACACACACACACACCAGCCTAAGCCGGATATCCATCTAGCGACCAACCCTAATGGGAGAATGAACACCTAGGATGGGTGTGGGTCGATTGCTGCGCGCCCAGGATTCGAACCCGTGCGGGCCCGACCCAAAGCTGCCTCATGGTCCGTGTGTGTGTGTGTGTGTGTGTGTGTGTGTGTGTGTGTGCGCGCATCAGAGGCCTTTGTTGAGGCAAACCAGTCCAATATTTTGGGAGAATCACGTACACAAAAGGTATAATTGTAAGTACCAGTTAGCGGGCACGTAGCTGATCACTAACCCATTGTGCCAGTACGCTACATACACGCCGACTCACAGTTATAATTCATACCTTTTGTATAAGCAATTCCTCCGCAATTTGGACCAGTTCGCCTCAACAAAGGACCCTGATGCTCCCACGTATAGACACAGCTTGAGCAGAGCGTCGGAGTAGCGGTGGAAAAATGCTAGGGGCCACCCACGCCAAACGCTACGAGGCGCATCCTCAAGCCATACTAACGACAGACGTGCGCTAGGAGGAAGCAGCTCTGGTAAGAGTGAGCTACACAGGTTGTGGCACCTCAGAGGAGGGACAGACGCCGCCGCCGCCGCCGCCGTATCTGGTGAAGGTTATGGTCATTTACTGACCTCTTCCCCTCCTCCTCCTCCTCCTCCTCCCTCACCCTAGCTCCACCTCACGCACGTCGGCGCTGCAGAGGACAATAATAACCTGACACTGCAATTCGTCGTCGATGAACAATATCCATACATAACACGTATACTGAAGACCATCACCGTCATCATCTAACCCACTCATGCACGGTGGGGAAAGAAATAATCTACAACCATATGCGTCCTAGATCTCGATAGCAGCACAAACATGCAACACACTTGGTCCCCACGGAGCTTGAGACCTTCCTCCTCTCTCTCTCTCTCTCTCTCTCTCTCTCTCTCTCTCTCTCTCTCTCTCTCTCTCTCTCTCTCTCTCTAGCCGAGACGGCACGAGCAACTGAGGCCGTAATCAAAGCCATCCCATTAACGCTATACATATACCCTAGGCCTGAGCCAGTTACCCATTTTCATCGACCAACCCCTACGGGTGGATGAACGGCTGGACTGACAGTGGCCCCGACTGCCGCAACCAGGATTCGAACCCATGCGCTCGACCCTGGGCGGCTTGTGTATGCGAAGCTCAAGTTATCTAGAAATATACACAAGGACCCTCAGGTAAGGTTAGCTATTCTCCTTTCTCAGCCAACATATGGCACAATCCACACATTACCTCCCATCCCACAATTATGCTGGAGGGGGAGGGTGTGTGTAAGTACATACCAAAACCACATAAAGACACAATTCAACAAAACTACATCCATCCATCTTTTGCCGTGATTTCGGAGGCATTAAGCTTTACTGTTCGAACACAAATAAAAGATAACCAATGATAACACGATCACAGACCATCAGGTCTCCTGTTATCTGTCCTCCCTACTTACTCCTACACTTCAGGCCTGGGTGGACCATATGTTACGATGGTGTCGAAGGCCTTTATGTTCCAACACCCTCCTGACCCTGGCCTGTGACCAAGATGCGGCCTAACCCCTCTGCTGAGTCAGGCTGTTGGAACCCAGGGGGCCCCGTAGGCCTATATAACTTAAGACATCTTGGCCCGGTCTGGTCCACTCTACTGGTCGCTTGTCCAGGACATATCTCATCGGCCCTAATACCGACGACTGCCATCCAGGGACCAGATGAAGAGACAGAGAGGAACGACACCCACACGCTCTCTGATATTACCCCGCCACGTCAGGTAATTAGTGAATGATTATGCTCCACGTAAAAGTCCCTCTCGCTCTTCGAAGTTGATCTACGTTTGTGATGTGAGGAATCTGGGCGAAAAAGTCTTTGCATATCCTCCGAAAGACGTCAGACAGCACTACGTGGGTACACAATGTATGTGAAAATACTTCATAATACATAACGCGAACAAGGACACTTGAGAGAGCAGTCCAGCGTGTGTGTGTGTGTGTGTGTGTGTGTGGAAAGAGCGGCTCGGCTGTAAACAGGGCGCCATGGCGTAACCCGACCATAAGACCCTATAGTGGTCCCAGTCGCCGCCAGCTGACCATAGCGTTAATCACGGGTTACACACTGACACCGCGAACAAACCAACCCATCATCACCACCAGCCTAACTACCACTGGCGTGGCATTAGCACCTACAGCTAACGACACGTTACCCAGCCACCACGAACTACAGACAACCCACCGTACACACACACACACACAGACACACAAACACACACACGAGCGCGCGCGCGCCCTACCTCCCGAACCTCTCTTTTGCATTCCTCCCGTGCATCTGCCGTGGCTTCCCTCGCTCCCCCTCCACCCATCAAGGACATTCGGACTGCCCCCCTCCCTCCTTCAGGAGGAAAGAGCCACAGTGGAGTCACTTCCGCTGATCTGCCGTGTTTTACTGTCGTCTTCCTCCACTCCCACCTGCCCTTTGACAGAAATCCTTGAACCTCTACGAAAAATCCCAATCACATTTACGGATAAAACTCCGCAAGTTAATAAGCACCAATTACCAGTTACACAAAGACGTAAACACACGCATAATACAAGGATACATCTATTCATTCGTATGTCAAAGTCAAAGTGAAGAGACGGGTGAAAGTTCTGGTGAAAGCGCTACGCACGTGTGCCATCCACATGAGCACATCCATGAATCGGAGGCAAAGATAATGGTGGAAATACGTGTCATGTATATGATCAGCGAGTATCAGCCATGTGAGGAGAGGTGAGCCACTCGTGTTTTAAGTGTGGAGCTTATAATGAGGGTAGGGAGAGCGCGAGCGCCCTCCCCTACCCCTGTCATTTACGACCAGCACGAACCAGCCAGCTTCCCATCCCTCCCCTCCTCCCCCGGCCTCCTCTCTCGGGCGACCTTGACGTCGCATACACGTCAAGTGGCACTTGTGACGAGGGAAAGGATTTCGTTGCGAGGGAAAAAAGAGAAAATCTGAAATACGAGACAACAGAGAGAGAGAGAGAGAGAGAGAGAGAGAGAGAGAGAGAGAGAGAGAGAGAGAGAGAGAGAGAGAGAGAGAGAGAGATTGTTCACAAACACACACACAAACATATACAACAACTGACACATCGAAAACGTCTCACAGGGTGTGTGACACTGAGGTCTGACCTACAAAGCGCCCCTCTTTTGGCTTTCTTCCCCCACCTGGCTCTCTCACATCATACCTCCTAATCTGGTGGCTGTTCGGTTCCCATGACTGATCACGCATCACCCTCTCCCCCTCCTCTCTCTCTCTCTCTCTCTCTCTCTCTCTCTCTCTCTCTCTCTCTCTCTCTCTCTCTCTCCACATGTAACAGCGGCGTCCCTCAAGGTTCCGTCTTGTCTCCTACACTCTTCCTCTATGTTACCAACGACTTCCTTGCTTCCGCAGATGACAGAACGTACCCACAAGCTCGGTGCTCCATCTTTTGTTCGACCTACCTCGCGTCCCCTCAAAACTGCCTCAGTAAACTCAGGTATGAACAGGATTTCTCGATACAGTCGCCTCCTAGTTAGGTTTATGCCTCTAAAACCCACGTTCTTTATACATTTCCCTTTCCAAAATCCATATAAACACTTTCCCATCTCCTCTGCTGAGTGTGGTTTCATCTCACAGTAAATCAAACCCCCACATTACACAAACAGGTTAAGTCTGGCTGTAAAAAGCCGGGGGGATACTGCTAAAAAACAAAGGGAAAAAATTCTCCTCTTCTGATCAGCTGCTTCGATTATACACAGGATTGATCTGTCCTTACATGGAGCACTGGTCACTTACCTGTTACATGTTCTACCTCTTACGTTCGCAATCAGTTGACTGACTCATACCAAAAGCAATCCAATCAATCAAGTCTCTCAGTCTGACCTTCAGACTTGGCCCATTTCGTCCCTAGGCCGCAATGTCTGTTCCCTTTTCCCCTCTTCCTACAGACACTGCTTTGGTTTCTGCTCCCGAGAACTGAGCTACTTATGTGCCACTTACCATAAGCTACACCGGGTGATACTTCGCAGGGCTACGACGTCGGGGTGATCAACTCTATGGCTGTCGACCATCCAAGGATGGGTCGTTGCGATTTCTGTTTCCTTATACCGCGGCTAAGCCCTGGAACTCTACACACCCCCTTAATGTCTGTCCTAACAACAACAACAACAACAACATGACCTTTAAAAAAACAAATGTTTTCTACGTCCTCCAAAACTCACGTTATTATTTTTTTTCACCCTAGTCTCTCTCTCTCTCTCTCTCTCTCTCTCTCTCTCTCTCTCTCTCTCTCTCTCTATCTCTTAGCCCTGACAAGGCATCCATGGCCTGGATGAGGCCTCTTTCGTCCCCCGAACACCGCCATCGCCAAGAGAAAAAGACGCCCAGCCAACATTAGCTCCAGTATCACCATGCCGCTGCTGCTGCTGCTGGTGTATCATTGGTCTTGATCACCTGAACATACCCTACCATCTGGTATATTATATGATTACTACCAATACTATATGATTACTACCAATATTATATGATTACTACCAATACTATATGATTACTACCAATACTATATGATTACTATCAATACTATATGATTACTACCAATATTATATGATTACTACCAATACTATATGATTACTACCAATATTATATGATTACTACCAATACTATATGATTACTATCAATACTATATGATTACTACCAATACTATATGATTACTACCAATACTATATGATTACTACCAATACTATATGATTACTACCAATACTATATGATTACTACCAATATTATATGATTACTACCAATACTATATGATTACTACCAATACTATATGATTACTATCAATACTATATGATTACTACCAATACTATATGATTACTATCAATACTATATGATTACTACCAATATTATATGATTACTACCAATACTATATGATTACTATCAATACTATATGATTACTATCAATACTATATGATTACTTCTAATTACACTAACATACTAATGATTACTACCTATATGATCATTACTAATATACTAATGATTACTACCTATATGATCATTACTAATATACTAATGATTACTACCTATATGATCATTACTAATATACTAATGATTACTACCTATATGATCATTACTAATATACTAATGATTACTACCTATATGATCATTACTAATATACTAATGATTACTACCTATATGATCATTACTAATATACTAATGATTACTACCTATATGATCATTACTAATATACTAATGATTACTACCTATATGATCATTACTAATATACTAATGATTACTACCTATATGATCATTACTAATATACTAATGATTACTACCTATATGATCATTACTAATATACTAATGATTACTACCTATATGATCATTACTAATATACTAATGATTACTACCTATATGATCATTACTAATATACTAATGATTACTACCTATATGATCATTACTAATATACTAATGATTACTACCTATATGATCATTACTAATATACTAATGATTACTACCTATATGATCATTACTAATATACTAATGATTACTACCTATATGATCATTACTAATATACTAATGATTACTACCTATATGATCATTACTAATATACTAATGATTACTACCTATATGATCATTACTAATATACTAATGATTACTACCTATATGATCATTACTAATATACTAATGATTACTACCTATATGATCATTACTAATATACTAATTCTCACTACCATTATCACTGCTATACTAATAACCACTAATTATCCCTTCCCCTCCCCCCACAACTCCTCTCTTAACTCCCCCTCATTCCCTCCCTCTCCCGTACCTCGCTTCCTCCCTACCGCCCAGGATTACAAGGACTGAACGCAGCCAATTGACTCCACAAATTGGCTCCACTAACTGAAATGCGCCCAGTTCAGGCCCCTCGCTGCTTTTTGCTCTTCGGCCATACATACTGAGTCTGCTGGCGGGGGTGGGCGAGTATGGTGGCTGCTGGCGGTGGTGGGTGTGTATGGTGGCGGTGGTGGGCGTGTATGGTGGCGGTGGTGGATGTGTATGGTGGCGGTGGTGGGCGTGTATGGTGGCGGTGGTGGGTGTGTACGGTGGTGGTAGTGGGCGTGTATGGTGGCGGTGGTGGATGTGTATGGTGGCGGTGGTGGGCGTGTATGGTGGCGGTGGTGGGTGTGTATGGTGGCGGTGGTGGGCGTGTATGGTGGCGGTGGTGGGCGTGTATGGTGGCGGTGGTGGGTGTGTATGGTGGCGGTGGTGGGTGTGTATGGTGGCGGTGGTGGGTGTGTATGGTGGCGGTGGTGGGTGTGTATGGTGGCGGTGGTGGGTGTGTATGGTGGCGGTGGTGGGTGTGCATGGTGGAGGTGGTGGGTGTGTATGGTGGCGGTGGTGGGCGTGTATGGTGGCGGTGGTGGGCGTGTATGGTGGCGGTGGTGGGTGTGTATGGTGGCGGTGGTGGGTGTGTATGGTGGCGGTGGTGGGCCTGTATGGTGGCGGTGGTGGGTGTGTATGGTGGCGGTGGTGGGCGTGTATGGTGATGGTGGTGGGCCTGTATGGTGGCGGTGGTGGGTGTGTATGGTAGCGGTGGTGGGCCTGTATGGTGGCGGTGGTGGGTGTGTATGGTGGCGGTGGTGGGCCTGTATGGTGGCGGTGGTGGGCCTGTATAGAGGCGGTGGTGGGTGTGAATGGTGGAGGTGGTGGGTGTGTATGGTGGCGGTGGTGGGCGTGTATGGTGGCGGTGGTGGGCCTGTATGGTGGCGGTGGTGGGTGTGTATGGTGGCGGTGGTGGGTGTGTATGGTGGCGGTGGTGGATGTGTATGGTGGCGGTGGTGGGCCTGTATGGTGGCGGTGGTGGGTGTGTATGGTGGCGGTGGTGGGCGTGTATGGTGGCGGTGGTGGGCCTGTATGGTGGCGGTGGTGGGTGTGTATGGTGGCGGTGGTGGGTGTGTATGGTGGCGGTGGTGGGCCTGTATGGTGGCGGTGGTGGGTGTGTATGGTGGCGGTGGTGGGTGTGTATGGTGGCGGTGGTGGGCGTGTATGGTGGCGGTGGTGGGCCTGTATGGTGGCGGTGGTGGGCGTGTATGGTGGCGGTGGTGGGTGTGTATGGTGGCGGTGGTGGGCGTGTATGGTGGCGGTGGTGGGCCTTTATGGTGGCGGTGGTGGGTGTGCATGGTGGCGGTGGTGGGTGTGTATGGTGGCGGTGGTGGGTGTGTATGGTGGCGGTGGTGGGTGTGTATGGTGGCGGTGGTGGGTGTGTATGGTGGCGGTGGTGGGTGTGTATGGTGGCGGTGGTGGGTGTGTATGGTGGCGGTGGTGGGGGTGGTGCTGTGGCTAAACCCCCCTCCCCCTTCATCAACTTGGGCCTAATTAACACTTGCAATGATGGTGTAAAATGCTACATTACGATAATGGGCAAAAGGCTTTACCTCTCTCAAGGGTATGCTTATTCCCCCCACTCTCTCTCTCTCTCTCTCTCTCTCTCTCTCTCTCTCTCTCTCTCTCTCTCTCTCTCTCTCTCAGCAACGACCGACCGGGGAGGCGCACATTACAACCGCCTGCTTCTTAAGGGGAGGGTCAGTGACGGCGACGCAAGCAGCCTTCGTCTTAGTGGCTGTCAAATTCCCCTCCTTGGCCCAGACTTTTTTTTCATCTATGCATTCTACCTCGAACACATGAAACTCACAGGACTCTATTCTCAGGCAGAGACTCTCTCTCTCTCTCTCTCTCTCTCTCTCTCTCTCTCTCTCTCTCTCTCTCTCTCTCTCTCTCTCACACACACCTCCGCGCCCCAACGCCCCTCCACCACAAACCCACCCAGGACGCCGCGCCGTCCGAGTACCCGCTACGCCCACACCCGAGTTCGTCAGGTGGGCGTCACCTCCTGAATAACCTACAAAGGTCACGACGGAGGCGCCCCCAGAACACCCTCCTCCCCACACACACAGCCAACATGCAGAGCACCCGACCGACGTCCCCTCCTCCTCCTCCCCTTGCATCACTCACACTCACACACACACACACCTCACCACCGACACCATCAACCCAACATCCACCACTTTAAACCTTAATAAATAGTAAGAAAAAAAATAGCATCTACCTAGCCAAAATCGACCTGGTCTACCGAGAGTCTACTAGTGACAGCCATTAGGCTAGTTAAACTACGTCCTGAAAACCAATTAGAAGCGACTCAAATGCCCGACACAACCTCCCCCAGAAAAACGTTTACGTAGATCGGGCCAAAACCAAACCAAGAAAGAATACCTTCCCCACCCGAACGCTACCTTAAACCAGACAATAATATCTACACCTAAACCAGTGTGTAGAAAAAAAAATAAATAAAAAAAGTCTTCAAACCAACCAGAAGCACTGTACCCATCCTTATGACCCTCCCACACCTACCTGAGGCAGGCCAGAACGACGTTAAACCAGGCCAGATTCTGGCCCAGTCTGTAGGAGGTCCTCACCCTCCCTCCCTCGCTCCTCTCCCCAACACACACCCAACATACAGAGTCCACCCAGTGCACACACAGTCTCTCAAGGACCCCCACCTTGAAGTCCTTGCTTCAGCCAACACCCACCGCCCCCCAACATCTCTCTCTCTCTCTCTCTCTCTCTCTCTCTCTCTCTCTCTCTCTCTCTCTCTCTCTCTACGTACACCACCCTGTACCGTCATGACTGATCGTGTACTACGTCAAGCAAAATCACCCAAGGGATCCTTCCATCTACAGAGGACCAATTCGTTCAAAAATCACAAACTCGTGCAAAAAAAATGTCCCCATAACAAAAAATAAAAAAATAAAAGGAATGCATCAACAACAACAACAAAAAATAGCAAGGGGAAAATCTAATCAAACGGAAAAGGGACAAAGGTACATCAGCGCACTCTTTCTTGCCCTTTCATCAAAGATATATTTAGACTTAAGACTTTAATAAAAGACATATGCCTCTGGGTGTTCAGGTCGGCATCTTAAAGCGTGTCTTCCACGCGCCCGTCTCCTGTACCTAAAAATAAGTTGAGGGTAAAAAAAAAAAATGTTAAAAAGACAATTTTCCTCTTGAACACCCCCCCCCCCCACCATCCCCTGATTGGTCGCCGGCCATGCTCATCAAAATTTCAGAGGGCGGCTTCGACCAGCTGCGGATTAAAAATCTATGGAGGGACGTATGGAGGAGGGAGTGGTGGCAAGGGGATGTTCAAGTGGAGGGAAGGCAATGTGAAGAAGGTGTGCGGGAGGGAGGGAGAGAAAAGAGGGAGGAGATGAGGGAGGAGGGTAAGAGGTGTGTGTGTGTGTGTGTTGGAAAACAGGTAGATATAATATGAAAGAAAGATAGTCTGTGTTCAATCACGCTTCTTCGTCTCAAAAGAACCAGAAAAACAAACATACAAAGAGGGAAAACGAAGAAAAACAAGTAATTGGTGATCTGGGAAGAAGAAAATGCGAGGCACTGAATGGTAGAGAAAATGAAGCGTAGTCCACAACACCACGTACACCCCTGGCCTGAAAATGAGGTGGGGGAAGAAAAAAAAGACGAAACTAAACTGTAATGTAAAGAATCACTGAAGAGGGAGAAATCCACAATGGAATATCACCTTATGAGAAGAGTCGAGTAACGGCACAAGAATTACACTCACAACAGCAAATGAACAAGATGCAAACATGGCGAGGGGATCAGGAAGTCTACAGAGACTGATACCATAAACGGGAAATGTACACACTGGAGGAGGACGACTGTAAGCCGTAGCTGAGTAGAGCGAGAGTGGATTTGGAAGAGGAGGAACCCTATACACGCACACACCACCACCACCACCCTCTGAGACGCTTGGCTGCTGAGGAGACCACGAAAGCGACAAAAAGCTGCTGAACAACTGCAGCAGCAGAAGTGCTAACACCAGCCTCCGCGGGCAGCAGGGAATCAACCACATCAGCAGCTGCACCAACGTTTCTGGTCACCACAACAGCAGCATCAGGAGACCACTGTGGTGTGGGTGGTGAGGAGGAGGAGGGGGAGGGGGTCAGCCAAACAGAACGCCAGCGACCACAAATCAATAACTACCATGGGCGACCACATCACCTGCAGCAGTAGAGGGGAGAGGAGGAGGAGGAGGAGGAACAGGAGGGAGGAGAGGTTCCTCCCCACTCCGTGCCTCCCTCACCTGTACAGGTAATGACCATCATGCACCAATTATCTGAGTTAGCAACGTGTTCCCCCACACTCACAGCACCGCGAGTCGCGATGACTCTTCCTCCAACCAACCCCCTCGGCTCTCTCTCCACCATCAACCCCACCACACACGTGTGTGTGTGTGTGTGTGTGTGTGTGTGTGTGTGTGTGTAGGGAGGACCCACACACCCACCGCTGCATGTTACCCGAGGAACGCTCCTGCTGGCAGGCCAGCCCATCATCAAGTCTAGCTAACGCCTTGCGTTGTCCGTACGAACGAGAAATCACGTCGGAAATCACCACTATGGCAAAAATAGCCCCATTTACGGAAGAAACATCGACTGTATAACATTATCATCATGTATATACAACAACAGTCCATCTCAGCTGGCCCCCGACATCTCTCGTGAGCCATGACTCCCGGCAATTAAGCTCAGCCGCGGTAACTTCACCTCACGACCCGGCATAAAGAGAGAGAGACATCTGTGGCACGTGTCGGTTGCAGGAGGGGGGAGGCTGACGCGCGTACCCCCGCGGAGGCGGCGGCGCCAGCCCCGCCCCGCCAGCGGACCGACTGTCAAGTGGAGACGTAATGATCAGGAGTATGAACTCAACTCCCAAGTTCAAAGTTCGGGCTTCCTGTGCTGGGCTTTGAGCAGGACGGCCATTACCCTGGTGAAGTGGCCATCAGCTCTCGCCTGCCAGTCGCGAGTGCAGCGAAAGTTCCGCGGGGATCGAACATGCGTCCTGCATACACTCAACACCCCCCTTTTCCCCTCTTCTCGGTAAACTAGACACGTGGGTCAGGCTGGGGGTGGGGGTCCGCGAGGGCACCGTGATGACGAACGCCGTCACGAAGACCACAAACGGACCAGCCTGCACCAGCATATACAAGAGCCAGAGGACTGGCGGATTGGCCACCTCCGACAGCGGGTTCCTTACAATGGGACGCCGCGCCAACAGAGCCTCGTCACGAGCAGTGACGTGGCTACCCCCTCCCCCTGCACCTGTAGTCAAACGGCTTTATAATCAGATGACGAAATGATCGCTATGTTTAACCAGGAACGTAATTTCACCGACAATTAGAGAGTTAATCACTCGCTTTTTCACGTGGGACGTCCTGTGTAGTGTGCGTGACAGTGGCAAATTGTGGTTAGGTTGTCCCCAGGACGAGGAATTATCTCCCCTCACCTCACGATGATGTGGCCGCTGGGCAAGACATCCCAGCCAGGCCGCGGGGGTGGGTGGTGCGGGCGGGCGGAGGGAGGTGGGTGGAGCGGGCGGGCGGACGGAGGGAGGTGGGTGTGTGCCGCGCGACCGTAGCCCACGTTACCCTATGGACAACCAAGTGGCCGCAAGTGACACGTGTCTCCCCGCCAACAAAGCACCTGTCAGTAAGATCCTAAAGACCTTTTATTCCCCTACCCACGTCCTCCTAAATCTAGGCTCGGCCTCCGCCGTACATCCTGGCGGCGATAAAACCTGCGGCAGGAGTGGCAGGATCGTCCCACCAGCACGCAACCACAACCACCACCATCCACCAGCGATGATGGAGTACCACAACCACCACCATCCCCAAGCAACGATGGGGAACCGCAACCACTATATACCATCACCACCATCTTCAACCACTACCACCCCCAGCAACGATGGAGCACCATAACCACCAACCCCAGCAACGCTGGAGCACTATAACCATCAAACCCCAGCAACGCTGGAGCACCACCACAACAACCACCATCCCCAGCAACGCTGGAGCACCACCACCACCACCACCATCCCCAGCAACACTGGAGCACCACCACAACAACCACCATCCCCAGCAACGCTGGAGCACCACCACCACCACCACCATCCCCAGCAACGCTGGAGCACCACCACCACCACCACCATCCCCAGCAACGCTGGAGCACCACCACCACCACCACCATCCCCAGCAACACTGGAGTACCACCACAACAACCACCATCCCCAGCAACGCTGGAGCACCACCACCACCACCACCATCCCCAGCAACGCTGGAGCACCACCACCACCACCACCATCCCCAGCAACGCTGGAGCACCACCACCACCACCACCATCCCCAGCAACGATGGAGCACCACCATCACCACCACCATCCCCAGCAACGATGGAGCACCACCATCACCACCACCATCCCCAGCAACGATGGAGCACCATAACCACCACCACCATCCCCAGCAACGCTTGAGCACCACCATCCCCAGCAACGCTGGAGCACCACAACACGAGACGACTAAAACCACTTGCCATTAGCCAGGGTGAAAGAGCAGCTCTCCTTCCTCCCTCCTCCTAACTACCACGACCCACCATCGCCAGGGGCGGTGTGCACCACCTTCCTGACGGCCATATCTTCGCCGCAAATGACGACCAGATAACGCCATACTCCCGCGGCCAGATAATGCCATGCTAACCCGCAGTAAGGATGACACACAGGCTCCACAACACGGGGGAAATTGGCCATAAGGAATGTTAAAGGATACCGCTATCTGCTGCAAAATTGCCTAGATTCACGGTCAATCAGGCGTGTGATGGAAGGGCTCCGGAACGGGACGGGAGAGACAGTCACCAGGGGCTGGGTCAGGGCACCACGAACCTGACGTGACGGGTGCTCCAGGCCCCTCCGTCCAGGGTCCGATATACGCCGAGGTCCAGCGTCTGATATACGCAGTGGTTTAGGGTCTGATATACGCAGTAGTTTAGGGTCTGATATATGCAAAGATCCAGGGTCTGACATACGCGGTGGTCCAGGGTCTGATATACGCAGTGGTTTAGAGTCTGATATACGCAGTGGTTTAAGGTCTGATATACGCAGTGGTTTAGGATCTGATATACGCAGAGGTCCAGGGTCTGGTATACGCGGTGGTCCAGGGTCTGGTATACGCGGTGGTCCAAGGTCTAGAGATATACGCGGTGATTCAAGGTCTGATACACGCAGTGGGCCAAGGTCTGATAGACGCACTGGTCCAGGATTTCTCCCACACACACACACACACACACACACACAAGGCCGGCGGCTGCGACAAGACATACCAGCGGGTATTAATAACCATGAGGGCGTAAGTCGCGCAGACAGGTAAATGAATACGCAGTTATGAAGAACATGAACGCAGAACAACCAGTCCTGCGATACCTCGAACAGGAGCAACCCGACGAACATAGAGCAATAACATCAAGCCCTTATATAACAACAATAACAACAGCAAGTAGCAAAAGTTACACACTACAAATCAGTGGATAAAAAAAGAAAACGAAAATACACACACACACACACACACACACATATATATATATATATATATATATATATATATATATATATATATATATATATATATATATATATATATGTGTGTGTGTGTGTGTGTGTGTGTGTGTGTGTATGTGTGTGTGTGTGTGTGTGAGACACGAAGCACCGGGATGAATGCGACCAGCCAGAGTCTGGCCCCTCTGGGAACGGGTGCCTTAAATCGCGCCGGGGAGCCCCGTCCAGTGAGGCAGGCCAGGTCGGGGGGGCGGCCGTTCGGGGAGCCCCGTCCAGTGGGGCAGGCCAAGTCGGGGGGCGTCGGTCCGGGGAGCCCCGTCCAGTGAGGCAGGCCAGGTCGGGGGGCGGCCGTGCCACAGCGACGTGGTCCACCCCGACAAGGGAGGGGGAGGAAATAATGAGACTATGGAACACCACAACATCGGAAGTGTATGTACCTACATAAACCCACGCGAATCCAAAGCTGCTTAACCTTTTTTTTTCCCCCTAGGTGGTGCATCAGGTACGCTTCATCTATCAGACGAGATTGAAAAAAAAAAAGACAAAAAAAAGACAAGTGAAGCAACTGAAACTGACGAGGATAAAAAAAAAGCTATGATAAAGATGAGGGATTCTTCCACACGGCCGTGTGTCGAGTGCTCCACGAATGTTCGAATCTCTCTCTCTCTCTCTCTCTCTCTCTCTCTCTCTCTCTCTCTCTCTCTCTCTCTCTCTCTCTCTCTAATGAAGCCTGGTGCTCTCCTCCTACTCCTCCTATTGCTCTCTACTCTCTCTCTCTCTGGCTCTTTCCCTCCCTTCCTCTCTTTCACTCCCAACGATCTCTCTCTCTCTCTCTCTCTCTCTCTCTCTCTCTCTCTCTCTCTCTCTCTCTCTCTCTCTCTCTCCCATATCTTCCCTTCCTCCCACACACACACACTTCCCCCTATCCCCCCTCACCCCTTCCCTAGCCCTATCGGTTCCCTCCCTTACACCCCTCCCTCCCTCCACCCACCCCTCCCTCCTCACCCTCTAAACCCCCTCCTTCCAACCGCTCTATGAATAAAATAAAACCATGTGTGTTGTTGTTGTTGCCCGTGACCAGCCTCTCGGCTTTAAAACACGACCTTCCCTGCCTCATGCCACACCTCTACCTACCCATCTCCCTCCCACTCCCCTAACCCCCATTCGCCCCTATGGGCGAAACCAAAGCTAGAGGTACAAAAGTAACCACTATTTCAGAAAAGAAAAAAGAAAAAAGAAAAAACAAAAGACAGGCGATTTGTTCGGCTGTTGAAATTCCCAATTTTATTATTCTTAATCATGAATGTCGATATATTACGTACATACGTTAATTTTCGAAGACTTTCAAGGTAAGAGAATGAGATAAATCTTAACATCTTTTTTTTTTTCACTGTCGTAGTACACCTGGTAAAACGAGTCTCTGTTGCATACGCAAGATTAACGAGCAGAACGAAAAAATAATAAATTCTTTTTTTTTCCCCCAAAGCTCTGAAGTTCAGTGTGGTATCTGGCATGAACAACAGGCCACGACTGCTGGTGAAGGCCCCCTGCTGGGGACGACACCAGCGCTGAATGTCCCAGCAGGCGATGGTCCCTGCTTACGAGAAACCCCCCCACCCCATCCCCTCCTATAGATGACGTCCTCTGCTGATAACAGTCACCTGCAGGTGAAGGGGTCTCTGGTGTTATAAAGACCCCCCTCTGCTGCTAGTGAAGTCCTGAGCTGATAAAAGACCTCCGAACGAGAAGACCTCTGCTGTTCAAGAACCCCCTGCTGTTGACGAAGACCTGTGCTGATAAATAAAGACCTCTAATATGTGAAGACCGCGAAGATCTCAGCTGGTTAAAGAAAAAAAAAGAAGACCCTCTCACAAAGACCACCCTCTACGTACATGTGAGGGACCATAATGATGGGAGATTACGTCACGCACGGGCCTTAAAGACCATGACGTATTCCACCAAGACCGTACGGAGACATGGACAATCCCTCACAAAGCTTCCCACAACCGTATGAACCCATAAGCAACCGTTTTGGCCACATTCCCATTTGTACCGCCGGGATAACCGCCCCTCTTAGACCACCCGCCCACCACCATACTACTGGCAACGAATCGACACCGAAGAACGTCGATAGCAATCGTAAATCTCACCAGAAATGGAGATGTGGATCGTCCCTCTCAAATCTGAAATTCCGGAGGGCGATCAAAGGCGAGGAGCTCATTCAAAAGGTCCATCTGAGGCGGTGTCCCAATTTCCTGGACCCTTCCAGCCTCTTCTTTCTGATGGACTGACCACTTCCCCCCACCCAACACACTTCCCCCTGCCTTTGTCTTCTCCTCCTCCTTTCTTCTCTTCATTTTCCCTCAACTCTCATTCCCTTTCTTCTTCTTCCTCGTCCTCCTCCCACAACCCTCCTCCGTCGCTACCCACCCATCCCTCCTTCTTACAACTCTGCTCCGTTCCTGTCCTCCATATCCTGCTCCCTTCCCTTACCTCCTCTTCCCACCGAGTCGTCCTCACTTCAAGTTCTCCAGCCTTCCTCACCTCCACACTGCCCCTCACTCACCCCAGGTTCTCCGGCCTTCCTCACCTCCACACTGCCCCTCACTCACCCCAGGTTCTCCGGCCTTCCTCACATCCACACTGCTCCTCACTCACCCCAGGTTCTCCGGCCTTCCTCACATCCACACTGCTCCTCACTCAACCCAGGTTCTCCAGCCTTCCTCACATCCACACTGCTCCTCACTCACCCCAGGTTCTCTAGCCTTCCTCACATCCACACTGCTCCTCACTCACCCCAGGTTCTCCACTCCAGCCTTCCTCAGCTCACCACTGCCCTTCACTCCCAGCGTTACGTGCCTTTACTTCCTCCCCATGCCCTCACTTCCCTTCACCCTTGCTCTTCTTTCCCCTCACCTACCCTATGTCAAAGCCTTGCCACAGCTGCCCTCACATCTCATCATCCATACGACTCATACCCAACCATTCCCTCCTCTTGATCTTCCATCCCTCCACATACTCTCGCTCCCTTCAAACTGGTTCCTCCTACCCTCACTGCACCTTCCATTCCCTCCTCCTGGCCTCACTTCCCCTCACTCTAGTTCCTCCCTGGTCCCCTCACTCCTCCTTCCCCCTTACTGGCCTCGTCCCCTCACTCCTGCCCCCGAGACTTTCCCTTAGGACGAGCAGGTCGCCGGCTGGCGATGACACAGTTCCTGTTAACACCCGCCCCTGAGGAGGGCTGACACGCGCGAGGCACGAGAAGCGGCGATAAAAGTGGCCAAAAGTAATGCTGGCGCAGGGGAAGCTGGCGGGTGGAGGAGGAGGAGGAGGAGGAGGAGGAGGAGGAGGAGGAGGAGGAGCTTCACACCTGACGAGACAAGGAGGAAGTGACGTTGAGGGAGGAGGAAAAAGGTGTCCGATGGAAGATGGTTATCTGCAGGTGAAGAAAGAGGCTCTGTGGGATGGGGGGACAACCTGGGTATGGAGAAGGAGGAGGAAGGAGAAGGACCAGGAGGAGGAGTAAGAGATGCAGGTATAGCAGACGAAGACGGGACGGTGCTGGTGACGGGAGGTGAATACCTGGTATGGCCGGGGGAACAATACAGGGGTCCTAAGATCCAAAGGAGGCAGAAGGGAGGGAACAAAGGAGGAACCCATACCACAGGAACCACACAGGGAACACTGACTGACCTTTCACTACCTCATACTACACCTTCCCCTACCCTCACCTCATACTTCTCCTTCCCCTACCTTCACCTCACACCTCATACTACACCTTTCCCTACCATCACCTCATACTTCTCCTTCCCCTACCTTCAACTCACACTTCATCCCCTACCTACACCTCATACTTTCCCTTCCCCTACCCTCACACTTCCCCTTCCCCTACCTACACCTCACACTTCCCCTTCTCCTACCCTCACCTCACACTTCTTTCCCTACCTAAACCTCACACTTCCCCTTCCCCTATCCTCACCTCACACTTTCCCTTCCCCTACCTACACCTCACCCTCCTCCTTCCCCTACCTACACCTCACACTTCCCATTCCCCTAACCACGCCTCACACTTCCCCTTCCCTTTCCTACACGTCAACCTTACCATTAACATCATTCCCATACCCCATAATCACTCACCTGTCCCATTCCCCTAATCCCACATTTCTTCTTTTTTTTTTCTATTCTCTCCCCACACCCCACCCCCTCAAGACACACCCTATCTTTACATCTACCCTTTCACTCTGTGCACCCTCATCCCACACACATTTTCTATCCTACTCCAACAACTTCTTAGTCTCCTACGAGGCCAGTCCACCTCTACCCTCATCCCCACCCCAACAC
The DNA here is from genome assembly GCF_036320965.1 of Panulirus ornatus. Classification (NCBI taxonomy): domain Eukaryota; kingdom Metazoa; phylum Arthropoda; class Malacostraca; order Decapoda; family Palinuridae; genus Panulirus; species Panulirus ornatus. The sequence continues at coordinate 13,673,558 of NC_092228.1, forward strand.
TGTGTTCCCCAGCAACTCAAAAATCCTCCCCCATCCTGTCACTGTGTCCACTAACACCCCCCAAAAATCGCCCGTCCTACCTCTGCCCCCCCCCCCCCTCCCCAGCAGCCCCAACACTCTCCCCATCCTAACCACTTTTCCCCCCGTTCCCCCAGCACCCCAACATTCTCCCCCACCACCCGAACACTCACCCTCTCCTGCCCTACCACCGTCCCTCACCATCTCAACACTCTCCCCCACCCTAACCACTTTCTCCCCCAGCAACCCAACACTCTCCCCCAGCCCTAACCACTTTCTCCCCAAGCAACCCAACTCTCTCCCCCAGCCAACCCAACACTCTCCCCAGCAACCAACACTCCCCCAACACTTTCTCCCATTCCACCATCGTCCCTCAGCATCCCGACACTCTCGCCCCATCCTAACCAACCAATTTCACCTCCCCCCCCCCTCCAAACAACCTAACACTCTCCCTCACCCACCAGCATCCGAACACTCTCTTCCTCCCATCCCCATCCCCCAGCTGTAGCATCGTCCCCTACCCTCTTCCACCCCCACTCGGGCCTCGTCACCCCACACACAGGCACCAATATCCGCAACTCCTGATAACGCGAAACCAACTTCTTTTCCATCTCCCTCCTCCCGGATGCTCCACACCTCCAAAACACTGTTCCCCGGCCCAGCCTCCAAACCATTCTGTTCAATTCGTTTATCTATGGGAAAAAGAAAATCCCGAACACTGACCCGCTCAACCCCTCCCCCTAACCTTGCTGCATTCCACGGGTCACTCCCAGGTCCCAATCCCCCTCCTCTCTCTCTCTCTCTCTCTCTCTCTCTCTCTCTCTCTCTCTCTCTCTCTCTCTCTCTCTCTCTCCTCTTTTCACTTCAGAGTGGTTTTACAAAGACTTTTCAAAGGGATTCTTTTTTTTTTACCCCTCCTCCTCTCCTCTCCCTCCCCCTCCCCTCCTCCCCCCTTGTATTTCGTTTCACCGACGTATTCGTCCAATCAACTGGTCAAAACCCTGACTGGCCAGTGCTGCCCCAACCCCCTGCTCCTCAAGAGATTCCCCCTCCCACAGTGCAATCCCAGACCAGGTCAGGTCACCTACCTTCACCGTCACCTACCAATACGTGTGTGTGTGTGTAAGTGTGTGTGTATAAGTGTGTGTGTGTGTGTGTGTGCGGGCGCGCGCGCGAAGGCGGCCCGTAACAGTCGGCCTACACCCATGTTACGGGTTAACGACGTTTCACGGCAGCGCAAAACGAATCACCCGATCCCGGGGAGCGCCGGCGGGTGTTAACTCGTCCGGACGCGGCGGGATTGTCACTTCCACTCGGGCAATTACGGTGCCGGAACCCGACCCCCCCAACACACACACACACCCGCGGGCGAGGCAAGAAATGCTTCCCAAGACCACCTTTATTTACGACAATTCAAACAGCATCAACACTGCCCTGATTCGATTACGTTCGGAGTTATTCCTCGTCTGCTGGAGGTGAGGGGACGCGGTAGTTTGCGACCACGCCGGTGCGACGGTGGGATAAGACGGTCCTGGGACGTTTCAACCTGACCAGACCTCCCTCTTCCAAGGGTCAGGTCAAAAGGTCGGGCTATCGTACCCAAAAGTAGCGCCTTCGTGTTCAGGGTGTTGCGTCTGCCGTATGTCTCCTGCAGGAGTGAGGTGTCAACACCCAGGGATCCCTACACCAATAACCCAGAGGTTGTTGTTGTTTGAGATCGAACCTCCCTGCAACTCAGGAGGTGCGGGCCCTATGCTCTAGGGCGGTCCGCCGATGGTGAGGTGACCTAGGCACTGACAGGGCCTAGGAGGTTGGTGCTTGTTATCCCACCCTGGCCGCGCCCCCTACGAGAGCCAGGCTCCCTCTGAATAACCCGGTGCCCCCACACGTACAACCTGGGTACGACAGGTGTCATTGCCTTACACCAGCGCATCTTGATCAGGCAAGGTTGTGGTATCTTCGAAAGGGGACTAGAAGCTGCAGCCACACAACAGCATAGCTGACGACCGGGTGGAACACCAGCAAGGTGTCCTGGTCCCTGGATGAAGATGTCTGGATGAGATAAAGCCCCCTGACATCATCACTAAGATATAGCGTACGAATCAACTCGATGTTACAAGGGCTGTAAGGTGATCACCTGTTACACTGTGTGATTGCTACATGTCCTGCCTCGGCTTGTAACCTTGTGTAGACATAATATCACACCCTTGTGTACAATACACACATACCCAAGCTAACGACGCCTGGTACTCACTTCATACCAACCAACCAGTCTTGAGGTTACGTAACTATCTATGTATCCCACCAATAACGTCCCTACCATTACATAACAACAATTATATTCAGCGCCGTAATCATCATCATACATACATACGAAATCGGGAACGGAACAGGTGGAGATAAAGCCATTCTTCAACCTGTTCCTGGCGCTACCTCGCCAGGAAGAGAAACGGCACCTAACGAAATACAGCCCGACATTCTCTCTCTCTCTCTCTCTCTCTCTCTCTCTCTCTCTCTCTCTCTCTCTCTCTCTCTCTCCCCAGGACACGAACTAGACGAACAAAGTCGAAGAACAAACCAAGAAAGAATACGCGCCACACGCGTCTCGCGGCGAGGTCCTCACTGTTCACTGGAGAAAATCAAAGTCCCTGAATCAAATCTGGCGGCCGCTTCCTCCTGGGAACAATTTCCGTGGAGGAGGACGACCCGGCAGATGGTCGTCTGCCGCGCACCCTTCCCTCTCCCCCCCCCCTCAACCTCCTACTGACGTGGGTCGTCCACAGACTGAGGAGTCGAGCTCCACACCCAATGTAGTCGTCCAAGTGATGAAGGTGGGGAGACCTAAGTGGTCGTCCAAGTGATGAAAGTGGTGGGGAGGGGACCTAAGTGGTCGTCCACGGTATGAGGGTGGGGACCCACGTAGTCGTACGCGACTCATACACATCAAGGATCAAGTGGCCCTCCACACGTTGTATGGTCGTTCAAACCCTGACATCAGAGCCGCGTGTGGTGGTCGTGTGCCACCTGTAAGTACAAGTCTCCAGAGGTCGTTCAAGGCTCCCTGAGTAAACAAGGGAGAAGTCACGAACGTCGCCCCCTACTTCGTAACCCCAGACGACCGAGGTCGTTCATCAGGCTACAAAAAAAAGAGAGAACCCCAAGTGGTCTTATAACTCGGCCTTATACAGGGGGGGTCGTCTACACCTTGGCCCACCAAGAAGCCCCTCTGTGGTCACGTATATCAGTTCTGTGGGGGAAATAAAGCTAAGGGTATGTGGAGTGCAGTAGTGTCCTGAGGAGGAGGCGCTGGTTGGCTGCCCTGAAGTAGTGGTGTGTGTGTGTGTGTGTGTGTGTGTGTGTGTGTGTGTGTGTGTGTGTGTGTAGCTACCACAGTTGGGTGGGGGTTCACCAGTGGCGTCGTGCGGTGTCCTGGTGCGGGCTTGCCGCCACAGTAGCCAACACCCCTGACACCCACCAGGTTGATATGTCTAAAGCTTACCAAGATAACAACTTTCTCCTACCCACTGCCACAACTCTCTCTCTCTCTCTCTCTCTCTCTCTCTCTCTCTCTCTCTCTCTCTCTCTCTCTCTCTCTCTCGGTCCCAAATAAAACGAATACCTACTTCACACCCTGGCCCCCTCAGAGATTCCCTCCCTCCCCTCCTCCCATCCCTTCCTAGCCAGAAGACCCATGTACACAGCTCTCCTCTCCTCCTCCTCTTCCTCCTCCCACACCACTCGTTGCGTTAATTCCACCCAGCCATTCCCACGCTACTGTCAAAGGACACTCTCCGCCTCACTCCACCACCCACTTCAGTACTCACCTCCTTAACGCCAACCCACCACTACCTCTCTCTCTCTCTCTCTCTCTCTCTCTCTCTCTCTCTCTCTCTCTCTCTCTCTCTCTCTCTCTCTTCTTGTACCCACCGTACCACCTCCTCGGTCTCCCGCCCTCTTCCCCCAAGTCACGTCCTCGCGCGTGAGAGGCGCTTAAGCAAATTTCCGTACACCTGCAGACTGTTGATCCGGCAGCGGGAGGGGGAGCAGACACCAGCTGTGTATAGTGCGAGGGACACCGTCTGAGCCCGTCTCATCCCCAAGACGGTCCCAGGACCCTCACACAGATGGCCAGTCTCAGCCTGTCTCCCAAGACTGTTAGAAGACCCCTCACATAGATGGCCAGTCTGAGCAAGTCTCCCAAGACTGTTAGAAGACCCCTCATACAGATGGCCAGTCTAAGCCTGTTTCCCAAGACTGCTCCACGACTCTCTCTCTCTCTCTCTCTCTCTCTCTCTCTCTCTCTCTCTCTCTCTCTCTCTCTCTCTCTCTCTCAGACACACACACACACACACACAGGGCCAACATAAAGCCCTCACCGTGGGACACTGGTGGGTCTCTCTTTATCTCCAGGCCTGAACTGTCCCCCCTCAACATCCTCCGATGTTATCACAACATCCCCACTCCCTCCCAACCACACCACCACCCGTCCCTTCACATGGTCAACCCACCTCACCCCACCACACCCCACCCGTCCTCCTCCACAACAGCTCCTGACCCAGCCGCCTAACCCCCCCCCCCCCACACACACACACATCCAGCCTATGACTCACCCTCCCCGACCAGAACAGTCCTGTACACTTATTATCAATTTCTTAAAGACTTACAAGAGAAGTCCGGGTTATATAAACTAGCCATCCCAACACTTTATCTTTCTTCAAAATCAATATCAAACTTAAGATACGAAGAAAAAATAAAAAATCCAAAATAACAAGTTGATTAATCAGATGACACATCTATCTTCACAAGAATGTCCTTTTTACTGGAGGCGGTGTCCTCAATAAGTCCTTTCTCCCATCTACAACCTCACATCCTCTGGTCGTCTTCCTCTTGTTCTTCCATTCACCATAAAACACCGTCTCATTTTTCCCACCCTCATTCCTCCACCGTGTCCTCATCCCTTCCTCCGCTTCCTTCTTCCAACGCCTACATCTACCACGTCTTTCCTCTCTACCTCATACACCGCTCTCCTTTCTTCCTCCCACCCTTCCAACCCCATCTCCTCTCCTCCTCCCCTCTTCCTCCTGTTCTTGAAAAGCCATCTCCACTTCCCTGTTTACCAATCTTCACCATCCCCACCACTCCCCTAAACCGCCTCCCCCCACCTCCCTACCAATCTCCAGCATCCCCACCACTCCCCCAACCCCCCCTCCCCTCCATACCAATCTCCCATCCCCATCTCTCGTCACCTTTCCTCCCATCTACCCCTCTGCACCTCCCCCAACCCACCCCCCTTCCTCCATGTCTGTCATCTCGTTCCCTCTCCCTACCAAATCCAGGCCTCCTGACTCTCCCCGTCCTCTACGCTAACACTCTCCCAGGCTCTCCCTACCAAGCCCCGGCCTCCTACGCTGACACTCTCCCTGGTTCTCCCTACCCAGCCTCGGCCTCCACCGATAATACTCTCCCAACCAAACCCCCGGCCTCCTCCGCTAACACTCTCCCTGGCTCTCCCTACCAAGCCTTGGCCTCCTCCGCTAACACTCTCCCTGGCTCTCCCTACCAAGCCTTGGCCTCCTCCGCTGACACTCCCTGGCTCTCCCTACCAAGCCTTGGCCTCCTACGCTGACACTCTCCCTGGCTCTCCCTACCAAGCCTTGGCCTCCTCCGCTGACACTCTCCCTGGCTCTCCCTACCAAGTCTCGGCCTCCTACGCTAACACTCTCCCTTAACAAATTGAAAGCCATATATTCCCGAAAAGAAATACGGGATTTTGGTCCAGATAATGTTTTCTTGAAAAAGTGGAAGATTTAGCACATTCCCTGATGGAACTGGTGTGTGTGTGTGTGTGTGTGTGTGTGTGTGTGTGTGTGTGTGTGTGTGTGTGTGTGTGTGTGTGCGCGTGTGTCGTTTTCTTTTACATTAGAGGCTCCAGATACAGCAAAGTCCTCATGGAGACCAGATCATAAATAAAGCACACACACACACACACACACACACGAAAAAAAGTTTCTGAACAAACCGACATGCATGGAGAGAGAGAGAGAGAGAGAGAGAGAGAGAGAGAGAGAGAGAGAGAGAGAGAGAGAGATACAATTGAAAGATTTTTTAAAAGAAGTAGAAAACCCGCCTTTTCAAAACGGAGTAGATCGTCGGTGTTACGAAAGACATTTGTTGGGAAAGCGAGTTCCAAAGCCTGGCGGCGTAAGGAAAGGAGACGTCGCAAGCTCTCCCACGCCTTGCCAACGCCCATACGGTAACGGAAAGTGACGAACTGGCGTGTGTGCGAGTACGTGTGTGTGTGTGTGTGTGTGTGTGTGTGTGTGTGTGTGTGTTGTGTGTGCATAAATCTTTTGTACATGCCCATACATGCCTCAGTGATAATGTCTTTGCGTGTGAATGTATTTGCGTATGCATGTTACCGAGTTTCCTTCACTATCTCCAACACTTACTCCCTTGCTCTTCACCGTGTGACCGAGTTTCCTTCACTATCTCCAACACTTCCTCCCTTGCTCTTCACCGTGTGACCGAGTCTCCTTCTCTATCTCCAACACTTCCTCCCTTGCTCTTCACCGTGTGACCGAGTCTCCTTCACTATCTCCAACACTTCCTCCCTTGCTCTTCACCGTGTGACCGAGTCTCCTTCACTATCTCCAACACTTCCTCCCTTGCCCTTCACCGTGACCGCGTCTCCTTCACTACCTCCAACACTTCCTCCCTTGCTCCTCGCCCCGTCTCAACATCACGTGCCACATCTCCACACACCCGGCCCTGATTTTCCTCCTATCCTCACTCGTCCTCACCACCACCACACACTTGCTCGCAGCCTCCACCACCATCACACAACACACTCGCAACCTCCCGCAACCACCACCACCACACAACGCTCTTCACAACCCCAACCCTTTCTTCCTGTATTCCACCACTTCGTCCACTCTCCCCTTCCTCTCTTCCCCTCTTTCCCATTCTCTCCTCCTCCTCCCTTTCTAAACTCCCCCCACCCCAGTCTCTCTTAGTCCTCTCCTCTTCCCTTTAAGAGCCTCTCTCTCTCTCTCTCTCTCTCTCTCTCTCTCTCTCTCTCTCTCTCTCTCTCTCTCTCTCTCTCTCCCCTTGGCAGCCCCGGCCGGCGCGACGGCGTACTAATGTAGCGCCTCCAAGAGACGCTGGCCCAGAGAACAACTCCACACTGGCGGCATCGGACTTTATCAGACCCCCAAAATCTTTGCCCACGATGCACGGGTCCCCGCCTCCCCCGTGTGGGACTGAGGAGGGAGGAGGAGGGGACGATCCACAACGCTTCAACTCCATGTGAAGGACTGAGGTGGGGGGTTGGGGCAAACTTGAGAGAGAGAGAGAGAGAGAGAGAGAGAGAGAGAGAGAGAGAGAGAGAGAGAGAGAGAGAGAGAGAGAGAGAGAGGAACCAGAGCACAGTGCGAGGTTATGCAATGTAAGCAGGTACACACACACACACACACACACACACACACACACACACACACACACACACACACAGGCACACAGACACACACAGGCACACAGACACACACAGAGACATACACACACAAAGACACACACACATATACATGGATATACATATATATATACTAATGTATATATGTTACGCGTTTCGGGTGGGAGGGGAATGAACAAAAGATAATACGACACCGTAACCAGACACTATGCTGGACCAGGAACAAGGGAGAGTCGACGGGAGAGAGAGGCAAGGTACAGCTGATGTGGCGGGAGGAAAGAGAACAGGAGAGAGAGCACCTACCTACCTACCTACGAGTACCTACGACGAGATCCGCGCTACGGAGAGAGAGAGAGAGACGGGGAGAAGGAGAGGGAGGGAGGGAAGGAGGAAGCTGCTCCTAGCCTGCATCCTGTCGGGCCCCTCCGCCTCCAGGGTTCGACCTCTGCCACATTACAGTGTCTCTCTCCCTCTCCCTCCCTCCCTCCCAGCTGGTGTCTACCAGTGAGTCACCGTCACACTGGCTTCCCTACAGTGCCTCCTCCCCCACCTATATGTCCACACTCCAGGCCTCGCCTCGCCTCACCTGCAGTAAATTCCTCGCGGCCTTCCTTCCCTGGAATACCTGCCGGTGATATAATCTCACACTTCAGAATTTCTTCGGTAATCCGTTATACCTCGGGCAGTCGCGCCGTTGAATGCAAGGGAAATATATAACATCCGAACAAACCCTAGTTACCCGTATCTTCTGTGTCATTAGGTCCGGTTAAGGCGTGTGAATCACTGGCCAGTGTGTGTGTGTGTGTGGACACCGGCCCGTACATGGGGCGAAAGGTGGAACACGGATGCATTATGCGTACGCGGGGGCCCGGCTCGGTCGATTGACGGGGGGGTCCTATCATCTCGGTCGACAACAACCCTGCGTCGATTAGTTATAGGATGCCCCCTTTAGGGCTATCGACTCCCAGGGGTCAATTCAAGATGCCGGTCAACGTCGAGTTACGCAAAACCCACTCATCGACGTGATCTCGCTACGCCTTCTTCAGGAGATCCAAGATAAGAACACCTCACAAAAGACCGTGCGGGGGCGCCCCTCTCTCCCTACCTACATGACCATCCCCGGCGGTGCGATCCCGCCAGAGCTGATGACCCTGCAGACCACGGAAAAACCAACCTGGGTCCAGCAGTTCTTGGCACTATGACCCGGGAGAGCTATTACCGCTGCTTGCTGTCTCAAGGACGCGCTACTGGGCCAACCTTCCATAATGCCAGGCGGTGGTCCGTGTGCGGTTAATATGCCAGAACGAACCGGTGGTTCACACGCCGCGTGACCTCGGGCGGGCGCGGCCCCCCAGGTCAATATCTACAATTAGCGGGAGGCCAGGACTGACTTAATGCCATACCTGAGCTGGTGCCATCGAACTGCTGGGAAGTATTCAGAGAATATCGGAATATCAGACGAGGTAACGACACAGTAATGAAATCAACATGATTAAAGATTATGGAACACTGAAAGAAACACAGAGATGAACTACACCACAGCGAATGAAGATAAAATATAACTGAGAATTATAACAGTAATTATACAGTAATGCAATACACGTAACTGATAAACACACACACACACACACACACACACACACACCGACACAAACATATACTTACAGAGACAAAAAAACCCACACTTACACAAACAGACACACAGAAAAACACAGACAGACAAGCATCATGTGCTTTTTTTCGAGGTTACTTTTGCCGCGTTGTGACCACAGATAGTTGCACTTCAGTTTTAGAACGTAAGAAAAAAAAAATATATATATGTGCCTTTTAAGGAACAGATCTAAACAAACCCTGCTTGAAACGCCACACTACCTTATTGTTCATAACAACATACCTGAAATTCTCACACTTTACCCACTTTCTTGCCTCTAGTCTGTATACTAAATGCAAGACCGTATGCTTATGTAAAGAACTAACCTTACACACAATTTATGTCATGAAATTATCCCCAACCCCGCTGGGGGGGTCTGACAAAAACCCTTTAGTGACCCCCTTGCGATCCTTTTTTTTTTGCGCTACCGCTCACAGGATGAGCATTGGGGGTGCATGATAATCCAGCCGCTGATACCCCAGCACAAATCAAATCAGCTGGTCGATGAGGCGGTCATTGGCTCCATCCGGAGGAGAGGACAACACTTAACTGTGCTTGTACGTCGCCATCACCAGTCAGAGACGAGAAACAGTGAGGGAGCAAGCGCAGTACCCCGGGGGATGGAGACACACGCGCACACACACACACACAGTAAGTAATGCAACACGTAGCTTATGGAAGGATAACCTTTAAAGCTATGGGATCCCTTTCATTACATAATCACAGGCTACCGACACCATCTGGGATAAGTGTGCGACACCATGAGTCAAGATCAAGAGCCTTGGAGAGTCTTGTGTTAATACTACCATACGCATTTATACCCTCACTGGCTGGCTTCCCGTAAAACTAAGCCATGTTTCTTCTCAATACTCTCTCTCTCAAAAAAATCATTATATATATATATATATATATATATATATATATATATATATATATATATATATATATATATATATACATAATGTTACTGCGAGTGGTATGGGAAAAGTCTTCGAACACTCCGCTCCCTCTCTTAAGGAGAGGAAGCGTCAGCAGTTTCTACACTCTCTCTTAAGACCATGAGGTGCCTCGACCACCACCACCACCAGTCTCCCACTGGCGGTAACGGCGATAAGGACGACCACCACTACCACACCACTGGAGATGATAACACCACAACATTCTCCCATGATAAATGATTCTCCTCATCCACCGCACACAACTTGCCTACGATTCACAACACACACACACACACACACACACACACACACACACACACACACACACACACACATGTGGAACAAGTGACAAAAATACTTTCAACTTCCAGACCTTATCTCAAGCCATATTTTTTTTTTCTTAGCTCCATTCCGTAAAGTTTTCTTCGGCGCCTCTTATCACACTCCCAGACAGATTGCTAAGTACACTTATCCCTCCCTCACTCCCCCTTCCTCCTCCTCCTCCTCCTCCTCCCCGACCGACCCAAACCCTGCAACAGGGGTGTCTGTAGAATACTAAAGACCAGCTCTGCAAAATAAGGCACAGCGGCTTTCCTGAGCACCACAGAAGAGTCTGTGAAGAACACACACAAACACACACACACCTTACAGCCACGCTACAGAGCACTGTTGCAGCGGGTCTTAAAAGAGAACTACAGAACGACTCTATAGAGCGTTATGCATATTCTTAGCAAATACAGATTAATCCTATAAAATACAGAACTGCTCCTCTACAGCGGGTTGTATCCGAGTCCATGACTAAAACAGAAACGTTCATATACAACACACCGACTCTGTGGAGCACTCACGATGGTACTGCCGGTGCCTCAAGAGGAAGGCTTGGGAACCCTACAGTGTGGCTCTGATCCGTAGTTGTTTAAAACAGGTTGGTGTATTCTTATCATGGGTCGGGGAGAGTGGTGGGTGAGGAGAGAGGCCTTCTGCTTCATTTTCCTATCTCCATCTACACACATTTGGACCGCGGGGTTCTATTACTGTCTCCCGACGGACGACAGACCATCAGGCCTTGTGTTATTTGCTCCGTCCCGTGGACTGTCCCCAAGGAGATAACCTCGTCACAGACCATCAGGAGGTCTTCTGTTATCTATTCTTCCCATGTACTGTCCTCCTGCAGATAACCTCGTCACAGACCATCAGGAGGTCTTCTGTTATCTATCCTTCCCATGTACTGTCCTCCTGCAGATAACCTCGTCCCAGACCATCAGGTCTTTTGTTATCTGTTTCTTCCCAGGTACTGTCCCCCAACACATAACCTCTTCTTAGATCGCCAGGCCTTGTTATCCGTCCTTCCCAGGTACTCCGCTGCACAGTGCCAATCATCAGACATCTGACACACACACACACACACACACACACAAAGACCACACCCTCTACCAAAACTTAAACTCTGTGTCACAATACTCATACAGACATCCGGACAACACACCTGTAGCAACCGAACCTCTTTTTTTAAATCATTATGTCCAACCAGTCTAAAACCGTGAGCATATAGTCTTTATGGGGGAAGAGAGAGAGAGAGAGAGAGAGAGAGAGAGAGAGAGAGAGAGAGAGAGAGAGAGAGAGAGAGAGAGAGAGAGAGCGATCCTGAACCCATTTTCGAAATTCTGGAGAGATAAAAGGCGGATGGAAAGCTAAATAAATGGACCATTATCCTCTGGCGGCCCAGCGTGGTGGGAAATATGGCATCTGATATCTTCCCCCCTCCCCTACCCCTTCCTCCCTCCCTCCACTATCTCTAATAATGCGACACCTGATATCTTCCCTTCCTTCCATTATCTCCGATAATACGACACCTGATATCTTTCTGATAACATACGACATCGGGTACCTCACTTTCCCCTCTAATATCTTGGATATCATGACATCTGATATCTTACCCTTCCCTCCAACATCACTGATAACATAAAACATCTGATATCATACTCCCTCCAACACCTCAAAGTTAATACGACATCTGATATCTTGAGTTCTCACCCCCAACCCCTACCCACCACCACCTGATACCTCACACTTCACTTCCAGCATAACACCAATAATATGACATCTGATATCTTATTTTCCCCCCCGCTCGCATCATGATGATAATGTGACACACGATATCTTTATCTCTCCCTCCAGCATTCTACTGATAACGTTATCAGTCCGCGTGTCTCCACCATGCACCGCCATCACACACAACAAATCGTATTATCATCTTAGCTCTCTTCTTCATTCTATCCTCTTTTCTTCTTCCTTCTCCTCCTCCTCCTCTTCTTCATCCTCTTCCTTCTCTTCTTCATTCTACCCTCTCTTGATCCTCCTCCTCCTCTTCACCCTCTTCCTTCTCTCTTTATCCTATCCTCTCTTCTTCATCCTCCTCCTCCTCCTCTTCATTCTACCCCTCTCTACATCATCCTCCTCCATCTCCTCCTCTTCTTCATTCTGCCCTATTTTCTTCATTCTCTTCCTTTTCTTCATTCTTCCTCCACCTTCTCTTCATTTTTCCTCCTATTCTCAGCCAGCTTCATCCTTTCACCTCAATTTCTCCAATCTTCCTATGCCTTTCATTCATCTTACCCTTCTTCGTCCTTTCCAGTATTTCTCCTCACCTGCCTCCTCACATTCCCCCACACGCCCTCCCTCCCTCTCTTCTCCTGGCCAGCCCACCTGGGACTGACCCCCCCACTCCCCACCTCATTTCCAAACAGGTGACTCTTCAGGCGGTAAACACAGACTCGTCTATGTGTACACACACTTACACTCCCACTGTGTGTGTGTGTGTGTGTGTGTGTGTGTGTGTGTGTGTGTGTGTGTGCTGTGGTCAGAAGCCTCTGGCCACGTATTCTGGTACACGCTTTTGTGATTGCTATTTGTAACTGCTATTTGCATGTTACGCGGAGTTTTTTTTTTTTTTAAGCATTTGCGTTGCCTCGTCTCTTACCCTTGCATACACTACCATGCCAGAGGCAGGTACCCACATACTGACCAGCCCCGAAGAGGGGATCATGAGCACCTGGGTTGGGTGTGGGGGCCGACTGCAGCGCCATGGGATTCAAACTCATGCAAACCTGACCCCTGGGCGCGACCCTGTGGACCCATCAGAAACAATAACCACTCCACCACGGAGGTGTGTGTGTGTGTGTGTGTGTGTGTGTACCAATCTATAACGCAAGGGGAGGGAGTTTCACAATCGTGGGGGGGGGGGATCTCTTGAACATTACCTAACGTCGAACAACATTCTAAGTTTGTGTATGCGGTCTGCATTTCACCGCGTCTCCATTCGTTTCATCCCAGTCATCCACCGCTCCTATACTTCGTCTAATCTATGTGAACGCGTCTCTCGCACATCTCCATGCCACGTCCAGTGGTCGTTCCATTCCCTTACATCTCTCAAAGAGAACTTTCCACAACCCACGTCATTAATGTTGTTTTCAAAAGATTCACAGTTGTGCTCAGGTCACCCTTCCCTCTTCCCTCACACTCGTCATATGGAAGGATGGATACCTTAGGACTCCCTCCCTCCCTCTTCTTCAACCATCTACCCACGACTCCCTCCCTCAATTCCCAACCACCAAGAAATGTACACAACACAGGTCCACACTGTCAGGATCTTTCCAAACTCAACTCGGGCAGCAAAATCTTCTTCCGCCTCACCTGAAGAGTAAAAAATGTCCCACTGGGAGGACACATCAGGTGATGCCCTGAGGGGAGGAGATCAGCGTGGTGGGAGCGGGATGAATGAAGATCACATTCACCGTCGCTCATAATGTACGCTGCCCCGCGTCCTCCATGATATATGACCCCGGTACACCCAACCCGTGACGTGTTAAGCACGCTATCCGTCTCATTGTGTCGCCATTAACTACGCCTTATGTACTCTTACGTCTACTTCCTCCTTATTGCTGTAATGGTTTTGATATATTATATGAACTATATATATTTATATTCCAGGTCCTATTTTCTTTTTTTTTTCGGGGACTTCCTGTTTTCGCATCGTTCCTGTCTCTTCATTCCTTCGTAGGGTGTTACCGGACTCCGCCCACTCGAGGTTACACGCAGCGAATGAAAAGTTACCTTCTATTTATAGTCGAGGCTGTATTACTGAGATTACAGTTTCGTCCAAAAACTTCTCATTTCAAAGAAGTCGACATTTCCCTGCTACTGAAAGTAGCACAACCTTGGGCTGCAGGAGACTTTACAAAGGTCTTGGGTAAGACCAGGATTCATTTCACAGAAAGTGCTCTGTCCTTAACGCTACCTCGCTAACGCGGGAAACGGAAAATATGTATGAATATACATATATATATATATATATATATATATATATATATATATATATATATCCCACACTTTTCACCAAAATTACCTCCCCTCCCCACTACCTCCCAAGCGCCCGCCCTTGGGATGTTCCTCTCCTCCTCCTCCTCCTCCTCCTCCAGCAGGACACTAGCTACCCTTGCTCAGCATTTCCTCCCTAGGGAGGGGGGGGGGTATGCTCCTAGCACACCTCCTCCAGGAAGAAGGCTCTTCCAGGAAGCTAGGTTTTAAGACGCCGCCTCGGGGGGCACTGGACCCACAGTCAGCCTCCTCCCCGGGGCCGCTCAATAAGAGCCTGGCTAATACAGACCAACATCCACGCCCCACCAACTCCCACACACCACACACACACAATATTCCAGCCTCGGTTTATTGACCAAACATTTCGCATTCTTCAACTCCCTGGTTTATTTACGAAAGGTTTTACACCGGTTTCTTCGCCTTTTACTTTTCCCTTAGGGTTTCTCCTTGCCTTCCTCACTTGCCATTTTAATGATGTATGGATGCCTCCCTCGCCTTCAGCCAGCACTTAGAGAGAGGGAGAGAGAGAGAGAGAGAGAGAGAGAGAGAGAGAGAGAGAGAGAGAGAGAGAGAGAGAGAGAGAGAGAGAGAGAGAGGTGATCCTTCTCTTGAACACCGGGTAAAAGTTAAGAGGATGTCCCTCGCAGCCGGTCAGAGTGAGGCAGGAGAGGAGCAACCTGGGGCGACAATGAAAATACTGAAGCCGGGAGGGAGTGGCGGACTCTGAAGAAGACGAGGAGGAGGAGGAGGAGAGAAGCGACAGCGATGAAGACGAGTCACCAAAAGCACGCAGACGGGAGCAACAGGTTCGACAGATGGGATAATATATATATATATATATATATATATATATATATATATATATATATATATATATATATATATATATATATATCCAGCTAATTTTTCGCTCTAACTGGTACAAAGTAACGTCTTCACAGCTGCGTAAGTTAAGTCTACTACGGGTGCCTGGTGAGCAGCTGGCCTGGACTGGAGGTGAGGGACCCACACACGCTCTTCCACACCCGGACCTCGCCCAGGGCGGGAGGCCCAAAGAGGGACCCGCCATAACGCAGTCCCTTGGAGGCGCTACGGCAAACCCACGACACACCGTCCCAAGTAAGTTTCGGATGACACAGGCCTGGATGAATGAGACGATACGCGTCTCGGATATGATGGTTCTGATGACGGGATGTTATATACGTCGACGGAGCAAGGAAGAGGCATACACACCGCTCTGGGAAGACCGGCTGAAATGCTCTGTCGTCCACGTACATCGAGACAATACATATTTCTCTCCGTTCAAACTGGATGAGGTACACTATAGTCCGACACATCTGAAGCAAGGTTCGAACACACCCAAAGATACCTGAACGATGCCCATGACGCCACCACCGAACCCATGAACTGATTCAGTTCAGAACATACATACGTATCGAACTCAAGGTACGTGAGGAACAAATGAGCCAGCACAACCCAGCTGGAAGATGGCACGTACACGAGCGTCGCAGCGCAGCTTGCGATCCAAGAAGACTCGGGTCAGACGTAAGAAACGAAACCATCGAATTCCTACGTGATGAGCTGGGCGGATATGAGGCGGCGGAAGTCCCCAGGTAACGCAGCGAGGTCCCACGGACGGGCTGCTGACACCGCGACCCCATTCAACCCCCGCCCAGCCCCACTGTAAACCTGGAAACTACTTCTATAATGCAGGCAAGTAAACCGTCCTCATAAATCAGGGAGGGTATACGCCTCCCAACGTGATTTCGAAACACCGTAAACCCAAAACATTCTCGCGCACCAGACGGCACAATCGCGATGGCGCTCACCAACCCCGGAACGCCAGCGGGGGTAAACCGGTCCCCCATAAACACAATCTCTCTCTCTCTCTCTCTCTCTCTCTCTCTCTCTCTCTCTCTCTCTCTCTCTCTCTCTCGATGACAAGCAGGACCTATCATCAAGAAGGGGAGGCAGCAAGTGCCGACCCCTTCCCGGGATTCCATTACACCTGACGAGTGATCAAGGGTGAGGTAGGTAGGTAGGTGGGTAGGTAGGTAGGTAGGTAGGTAGGTAGGTAGGTAGGTAGGTAGGTAGGCTGCTGAGAGGACGCCGAGGCCCGCGTCACGTTGAATGTTTCCAGACCGTAAGGTAACATGTGTTTGGTGACGACATTCACCGGGATCCGAAGCCATCAACATATGATGCCGATATGCCTCGATGGTAAGGAGGGGGGGGGGGGGAGACACACACACAGACACAGACACACACACACACACACACACACACACACACACACACACACACACACACACACACACAAACGGAGTATGGAGAGACCATTTTAAAGAGATCAATTCATAGCAGAAGGAGATGCAAGCGGAGCAAGATCTAGAAGGGAGAAATCATATACAAACACGACAGTGTACAGGGAATAAGTACGAGTGACGCATGTAACAAAGTAATGTACATAATACAAACGTGGACATATGGGCACGAGGCTGAGTCTACGCCATAATGGGGAAGGACATGATGGGTCCCCCCACCCCCACAACACACACACACACACACACACACACATAAAAGACACACTCACCATTATTGGCTCCATGGACGCGTTATTGGCCACTTGGAGAGGACGAACCCCCAACGCTATGGGCCGGCCCATAAAACATGGCCACGACCCGTATACAGCGCAGCTATAAACCTACACGGCTATACACCCACGCTGCTATAAAAACTATATGGCAAAACACCCACAGAGCTATTAAACGCCGGCATACAGGGTGAAAAAAAGCAGAAAGAAAGAAAAAGCCGCAGAGGAGAGGCATTCTCTTGATACATCGAGAAACACTGTGGCCACTTTTGTACACATGTACACAGGTCACCTCTGTGTACACTCAGTAATTATGTACAACGGCAACATCCTCTACATCGACCGACCAACCGTGAACACAGACCAAGCACTGAGAAGCGGTCAACTCGGCAGAGCTGTCAGAGGTTGACCGATTTCCTGTCAACTTTGATGGCCGGCAGTCAACCCTGTCCACCGAGATGCTCAGTACTTGGGGGGTCAGTCAGTCAGCCGGCAGTCAATCCTGTCCACCAAGATGCTCGGTACTGGAGGGGTCAGTCAGTCAGTCAATGCTCAGCAGCGACCAATCCTGCGAGGCACCACCTCCGAATACTGTTTGCCTCACTAAGAAGGTCCTCCAACACCTACACGGGTCCATACTCATGACTCGGGCCCTCCACCCACCACATGAACTACAATGCTCCTAATCACACACCACAGGAATTTCACAGGTCCTCCACCCACCACCCTACTCTACAACCTACCATACACGTCCTCCACCCACCTCACTGCACCTCAACCCATCATAAACGTCCTCCACCCACCTCACTGCTCCTCAATCCATCATACAGGTCCTCCACCCACCTCACTGCTCCTCAACCCATCATACAGGTCCCCTACCCATCACATTTCTCCTCAACCTTCCAGACAGGTCCTCCACTCATCACACTTCTCCTCAACCCTCCATACAGGTCCCCTACCCACCAAGCGAATTACACAAGTTCTCTACCACACTGCTCCTCGACCCACCATTTCAGGTCGTCCACCCGAACACCAATGCCAGAACACTGACACACACCACCAACCTAACACACACTCGGTCATGAAACACTAGGAAACTGTAGACAATAAATAAATTCCCAGTTATGCCGAAGAACCTTGGAAAGGTACTCAAGTTATTCACAAAGTGACAACATAATACAGTAAAACTATTCAAATTTAGTAGAAACAATGAATTATCAATATCACGTTGAATCATCGAATATCTAACTTGCATCGAAGACTCGTTTCTCTTCAATTCTGTGTATGACAGCCATGAACGTCGTCTAAAGTTAACAATACATATATATGTAGACACATATGAGTAGTCAGGTCACCGTTACCACACAGGTCAACACTTAACTGGTGCGCCTCAATACTGATGAAGGTGGAGGATATGCCACTCAGCCAGACCCTGGTGAACGACAGTGGCCCTGGGAGACTCGACTCCTCCTCACAGGAGCCAACAACACGACCAAACCACACTCCTCCTCACCACCCCGTCAGCGGCACGTCACCGCAAGCAGCGTCTGTGGCCAGATCAAAAACCTCCCCGGCCGCAAGCACACTCAGCAATCATCTCCCACCGAATTTTTTCTCCCTAATTTTTTTTTCTTTTCGTCTTTCGAAATTCCCATTTCGCTCCGGCATTGCACAGTTAAGGAGAACACAGTTGCCGCTGCTGGCCAGGGGGAGGAAGTGTGAATGCCGTTATGAGAAGGTCCGGAGGAGGAGGAGGAGGAGGAGGAGGAGGAGGAGACGCAACATCATTACCACATGAAACAACGCGGGAAGACCCCGGTCTCTCTCTTATACCCTCCACCCGGAGTTAATTCCTTCCTGGGATGACACTCTGGGAGGATTATGTAGATGGAATCCACACCAAAGTACACACAAGCTTTCTGAATATTAGGGGAAGAAAATGTTATATAATTGTCAAGCGGCTCAGCTTCTATAACATCCTCCCTATATATATATATATATATATATATATATATATATATATATATATATATATATATATATGGTGTGAGGTGGTTTGATCGAGTAAGTAACGTAAGGGTAAGAGAGATGTGTGGAAATAAAAAGAGCGTGGTTGAGAGAGCAGAAGAGGGTGTTTTGAAATGGTTTGGGCACATGGAGAGGATGAGTGAGGAAAGATTGACCAAGAGGATATATGTGTCGGAGGTGGAGGGAACGAGGAGAAGTGGGAGACCAAATTGGAGGTGGAAAGATGGAGTGAAAAAGATTTTGTGTGATCGGGGCCTGAACATGCAGGAGGGTGAAAGGAGGGCAAGGAATAGAGTGAATTGGATCGATGTGGTATACCAGGGTTGTGCTGTCAGTGGATTGAATCAGGGCATGTGAAGCGTCTGGGGTAAACCATGGAAAGCTGTGTAGGTATGTATATTTGCGTGTGTGGACGTATGTATATACATGTGTATGGGGGTGGGTTGGGTCATTTCTTTCGTCTGTTTCCTTGCGCTACCTCGCAAACACGGGAGACAGCGACAAAGCAAAAAAATAAAAATAAAAAATAAAAAAAAAAAAAAAAAAAATATATATATATATATATATATATATATATATATATATATATATATATATATATATATATATATATATATATATATATATATTTTATGGCCCTCTTGCACTCCCCTAAAACGCAGTAGAGTCTCATGCAAGATGCACCACACCAGCTGGGCTGCACAGGAAGAGCCCTTCAACACACAACCTGGTGGACCAGGCCTCCACACCGGGAAGGTTCGCGCTCAGGCTGGGCTGCGGGGATGGAAGACTGCCCCTGAATCCAGCCGTACCGTACACGCGACCTGAGGATAAAGTCTATTCCAACGTTATCACAAACGGAGAATCAGACTCTGTGCCATATTACGTGTGACACATGACACATGGCCAGACTGACACTACACCATATTACGTGTGACACATGACACATGGCCAGACTGACACTACACCATATTACGTGTGACACATGACACATGGCCAGACTGACACCATGCCATATTACGTGTGACACATGACACATGGCCAGACTGACACTATGCCATATTAGCGTGTGACACATGACACATGGCCAGACTGACACCATGCCATATTACGTGTGACACATGACACATGGCCAGACTGACACTATGCCATATTAACGTGTGACACATGACACATGGCCAGACTGACACTATGCCATATTAACGTGTGACACATGACACATGGCCAGACTGACACTACGCCATATTTCGTGTGACACGACCAGACGACTGACGCCGTCATGACACAATTTTCCAACGACCCTCTGCCACTGGTCGACACCATAACACCTCACTCAACAAGACATCATCCTCTAACACTACAGATCATGTACGATCTTCATGTCGACTCCATGTACATGTACATCTCTCTCTTGTCCAACACATCTCTTCCACAACACTACGAGACATCTCTTCCACAACACTACATCTCTTCCACAACACTACGAGACATCTCTTCCACAACACTACGAGACATCTCTTCCACAACACTACGAGACGTCTCTTCCACAACACTACGAGACATCTCTTTCACAACACTACGAGACATCTCTTCCACAACACTACGAGACATCTCTTCCACAACACTACGAGACATCTCTTCCACAACACTACGAGACATCTCTTCCACAACACTACGAGACATCTCTTCCACAACACTACGAGACATCTCTTCCACAACACTACGAGACATCTCTTCCACAACACTACGAGACATCTCTTCCACAACACTACGAGACATCTCTTCCACAACACTACGAGACATCTCTTCCACAACACAGATACCAGGACACACAGACCTTACGTGCTGGAAATGGTTCAAAGCAGAAAATTTTAATCAACAATTATCCACGAGTGGAAGGGGATAACTTGAACACCTCGTGACATACCGGGGGCCAATGACCTCCCCCAACCCGCCTCATCACCACCACACCCTTCGACTATGTAACCCATACATGTAGCACAGACTTACGCCTGGGAGTCTGTCTCTCTACAAGGCTATTAATCATCGTCACTTAGGATCGTAAGTGCGTTGACACCCCCGGTGCGAGAGAGAGAGAGAGAGAGAGAGAGAGAGAGAGAGAGAGAGAGAGAGAGAGAGAGAGAGAGAGAGAGAGAGAGAGACACCCTCCCCAAAAGGCTACTCCCGAGGCAAACCCGGCAAAAGTAGAGAGAGAGAGAGAGAGAGAGAGAGAGAGAGAGAGAGAGAGAGAGAGAGAGAGAGAGAGAGAGAGAGAGAGAGAGAGAGAGAGCCATTGGAAGCCATTCTCACACTCGGTATGGCGTCCAATTAAACATTAAGGGTCACTGTCCACTTGCCGTCCTAGGGGACCCCGCCTTTACCGACACAGCTAGCCTTGATGGTGCCAGCCAAACACACACACACACACACACACACACACACACACACACACACACACACACACACCAGCAACGCTAGGGGAGAAACTGTACACTGTCGTTCTTACGAAAACCGCGACAACGGGTCGTCCAGCGACGCGACAAAAGGCAAATTTCCCCGACGTCGTTTCGGCCAACACTCCTCCAGGAGCGGACCCTTACCGCGCTCGCGTCCGTAATGTTAGATACAATCATTCAACTGTTTCCTCAGATCACCACCACCCATCACCCCCACTGCATGACGACACGGGAGGGCAAGACGTGTGGAAACGCTGGCTCACGCAGGGCTGGCGGCGGTGGTAGAGGACCTCCTTGCCTTACGCGTCTCAACACTAAGGGGACCTGCTCGATGACGTGTAGACTCTGGTGGCAAAACACAAACATTCTCCCCCCCAGACAGCTGAGGGCGGCCATGTCATAGCGTCCTCCTTGATGACGGAGTCATACATTATCTATCGATTAATCAAACTAGGTGATACACATGACACATTATCTATAATCCAACTCAGTGATGAATATGATACATTATCTATCTATTGATTATTCAACCAAGGAATAAACATAATACATAATCTATCGATCGAGTACTCAATAGTCTACGTGATGAATATAACAACTGAGAGGGCTTTACCTCCCACATCGTAAAAACATAGTCTATCCCACACTGGGGGTGATGGGGACATTAGTAGCCGGGTTCGCTGGAGTGGCTATCTACAGTTCACTATTCTGTAGGCTGTTTGGAGACGCGACATAACGCCCGCTTGCTCCTACAGCGGCGGGAGGTTCTCCGAAGAGGGGGGGGATGAGAGAACCTTTTAGTGTAAGAGAGTCAGCCCCCCTCCCGACCCACCATACCTGGGTACAAACACAAGAACTCACTACCTGGCCTTATGCGACAATCTCCTCCAAGCCTCTCTTCTCTTTCCTCCAAGCCAACCAGGATCACTGACGAACCAGACACAAGGAAATCCAGTGCACTAGTTCCTCACACTTCACATCCGTGCCCTAGTTCCTCACACTTCACATCCGTGCACTAGTTCCTCCCACTTCACATCCGTGCACTAGTTCCTCACACTTCACATCCAGTGCCCTAGTTCCTCACACTTCACATCCAGTGCCCTAGTTCCTCACACTTCACAAATCCGTGCACTAGTTCCTCACACTTCACATCCGTGCACTAGTTCCTCACACTTCACATCCAGTGCCCTCGTTCCTCACACTTCACATCCGTGCACTAGTTCCTCACACTTCACATCCGTGCCCTAGTTCCTCACACTTCACACATCCCTCTCTCTCTCTTCGTGGATGTTACGGAAGACTAGTCCTTCGGTGTTCTGTAACATGACTGAGGGTTGATTTTTAGGGAAAAAAAAAAGAAAAAGAAAAAAAAGTTCTTCCTTTAATAAGACTCGACTTCCAAAATGTATACTATGAGAACTGGACACGTTGCCAACCTCTTCCACGTAAGCCAGGTCATAAAACTCAAGTTTTTTTCACCCTCGGCATTAACCCATCTCTGTCATAACATCTAAGTTACTTCAGACTCGCAAAGCGTAAACAGCCAGTCATCTATCATACAATATGATGGTGATTTTAACGATTCCTCAATATCTCTGCAACACCTCGCGAGAGCCAGTATTCGGGGGTACCTTTAAATTTTCGATATATATTTTCGCAATTGATTTAGAGATAAAAAAAAATGTGGACAAACACATAAACACTTGGTGACGCTTCCTGTGGCAAGATCTGTCCTATCGTTATGCACTTCCTGTGTCACAAAACCCTTGTGAGAGAGAGAGAGAGAGAGAGAGAGAGAGAGAGAGAGAGAGAGAGAGAGAGAGAGAGAGAGAGAGAGATCCTTCCAATCGAGGAATTTCAAAAGACGAACCACGAGGGGGACGCAATATAATTCTCTCTCTCTCTCTCTCTCTCTCTCTCTCTCTCTCTCTCTCTCTCTCTCTCTCTCTCTTCTCTCTCGCTTAGACCATGGGTGGGCCTGTGTGGTCTATGTAGCTCTCTCTCTCTCTCTCTCTCTCTCTCTCTCTCTCTCTCTCTCTCTCTCTCTCTCTCTCTCTCTCTCTCTCTCTCTTCCCCCTCAAGGACGCACCGCTCGGCCACACTCACTCCGCCGCTCCCGTTCAGGCCCACACACTGCTCCTGCAGAGACTCTCCATATCCGGCAGAGTACAACTTTCCCCGCCAGGTTCCGGTATGAGCCAGGTCTAGTGAACCCATCTTGCTCACAATGGCCTTTGTTTCCCCGACAATGGCCCTATGTGAGGGGGGGCTACGGCCCCGGCCCCCTGCTCTCTACCATGATCACTTGTACCTCTAAGGTGGGAGGCGGGGGGAATAATGGCCTGAGAGAGAGAGAGAGAGAGAGAGAGAGAGAGAGAGTTACGTAGACCCATGGTGTAGGCGAAGGGGTCTTGCCGAGAGAGAGAGAGAGAGAGAGAGAGAGAGAGAGAGAGAGAGAGAGAGAGAGAGAGTTACGTAGACCCATGGTCTAGGCGAAGGGGTCTTGCCGAGAGAGAGAGAGAGAGAGAGAGAGAGAGAGAGAGAGAGAGAGAGAGAGAGAGAGAGAGAGAGAGAGAGAGAGAGAGAGTTACGCAGACCCATGGTCTAGGCGAAGGGGTCTGGCGCAGAGAGAGAGAGAGAGAGAGAGAGAGAGAGA
Source organism: Panulirus ornatus (assembly GCF_036320965.1). Lineage (NCBI taxonomy): Eukaryota > Metazoa > Arthropoda > Malacostraca > Decapoda > Palinuridae > Panulirus > Panulirus ornatus. The sequence goes on from NC_092228.1 coordinate 13,697,743, forward strand.
GAGAGAGAGAGAGAGAGAGAGAGAGAGAGAGAGAGCTCTCCGCAAGACGCCCAGGGTAGTTCTTTATCATAAACGACATAATTACTAAGCGCGCGCGCGCGTGGGGGGAAGTAACCTTGCTCACACCGTGGTCGACGTTTTCCTTTAACGACTACACCAACCAATCAGGTGATCCCCTTCACAACGATGTGATACGGGATTGCTGTTTGTGTCTCGCGGGGAAGATGGCTTTACACTCGTGTCACCCTGCCCTCCTCCCCCACTGTCTCTTAACAGTGCATGGATGTACCATGTCTTTCATCCAGTGTGTGCTTCCATACACGAGCACATAGCACATTATATACATATATATATATATATATATATATATATATATATATATATATACCCACCCCCTACGCCTAAGCCAGGTAACCCACTTTATCGACCAACCCCAAGGGGAGGATGAACACTTGGGATTGACTGTGGGTCGATTGCCCCTCCCCCGCCCCTAAGATTCAAACCCATGCGAGCATTCCCACGAACTGGCCCGTCCTGACTTGCATCATGGTTAGCGAACGCTTACCACTCCACCACGGAGACGTGTGTGTGTGTGTGTGTGTGTGTGTGTGTGTGTGTGTGTGTGTGTGTGTGTGTAAGATCAAGAGCACTTGTCTCAGGGAGGGTCAAGAGGCGAGAGCGGCGAGAGGCGGCCCCCCTACCAACAGCGGGTTCGACACGTCGCCAACCACCACCACCGCCGCCAGCCTGGCTTGGTCTAGCTGGTCCGGCGGTAAATACTTTACTACGAGTGAAGGACGCGGCTCTTTAACACCACGCCCGTCAAGAGGCCGTCAATCCCTTCCTCCTCCTCCTCCTCCTCATCCCCACAAGGGCCTGTCCAGTTGGCGATACCGGGACAACCACGGCAGATAACACGGGGCGCCTCACACACACACACACACACACACACACACACACACACACACACACACAATGCGCCACTACCGCGCGCGCCTTTAACACGAGCATCTTGGAACCACGACTGTTACGTGCCGTCCAGCCCCTCAAGCAGGTTCAATGATGCCTACGAGGCTCCTCCTCCTGGGTAGTGTGGCATAAACACTCTCCGGAGCGAATGACAAAGGGTGAGGTCAGGTGTCGCGCAATGACGACTACGGGGTCGGTCGTACCTACACCGCACAGGCCTGAAACAGATCACCCCTACGTATCTGGCCATTAGGGCGATAACGAGAACACTAATTGAAGGGTGACTCGAGATAACAGCTCTAAAACCCATTAAGCAGCGAGTCGAACGCCGATTGCTCTGCTCACATCCAATGGGGAAAATGATAAAAAAAATAACAATAAATACTCTATAAAATAACTATATAGTTTGAAGTAATTACAACAGTACTTATGTAAGTAATTCTACTATAGGGATTGACCCCTTGGGACCACAAACACATATGGCGTCCTAGCTACGTCTCTTCGTTGTAGATCAACTGACTATTATATTGCTCTCTTTGTGTCTCCCCTGATGATCTGATGATGTGATTATTACACGAAAGTGCACTTGGGAACTTATCGTGTTTCATTTTCCCCATGGACTCATAGGAATATATATATATATATATATATATATATATATATATATATATATATATATATATATATATATATATATATATATACTTAAGTAAGATATATAAACAGATGGGTAAGGAAATTGTCCAGATTTCAAAAGTCTATTCTCGAGTGACCTTAATAAAGGAACCTCCCAACGATCCAGGCAGAAGATGGATGGAGAGTTTAGCAGGTATCTGGGGCCCAGTCCGGTGGGAAAATAATTAATGCCGGTGAAAAGATAAATGAAATATGTACTTCATTACCAGCGCTGCAAAAGAATGCTAGGGGGAAAAGATACATGATATATGTACGTCGCTGTCAGCGTTGCAAATGATACTGCTGAAAAGGTTACCTGAAGTATGTCCATTAATAAGCGTCAGTGTTGCAAAAGATTCTCGGGAATAGATGCGCGAAATAAATGTATCAGTTGGTGTCATTGCTGCACGTTATATATATATATATATATATATATATATATATATATATATATATATATATATATATATATATATATATATTTTCATACTATTTGCCATTTCCCGCGTAAGCGAGGTAGCGCTAAGAACAGAGGACTGGGCCTTTGAGGGAATATCCTCACCTGGCCCCCTTCTCTGCTCCTTCTTTTGGAAAATTAAAAAAAAAAAAAGACAACAAAGTCCATAAATATTTATGATAAGTGGTGCTGGCAGAGAGAGAGAGAGAGAGAGAGAGAGAGAGAGAGGGGGGGGGGGGGCGTCAGACATAAGTGTGACTTAATGGCGCTGGCACTTGAGAACACAACAGTTATGATATATGGCGTACAAGGTGTGGTCAGGTGGGGCGCGCGCAGGTCAGGCGCGCATCACGAGCACGACACAACATGATCGTGGACGAAGTGCACCACGGGGGCCAGGTGGAACATGGAATGAATGAAGAACGGCAGCATTAGACAGCACTGCTGCGCCAGGCCCTTTACGACGCTCAGCGGCAGACGAAGCTGTGGAGATCAAGCGTTCAACACGACAAGGTAAGCGGACACAATCACACACAGGCGGAGAAGCGAAGACGTGATCACTGGACTTCCCGAGATGAGGCGGACGGGAACTTGAGGGACACTTGACTCAAAGGCACGGTGAGGGGGTAATGGCACGTGAGGACGGCGCATACCTGCCACCTCCTGCCTCGCAGGGGTGTGTGTGTGTGTGTGTGTGTGTGTGTGTGTGTATGAGGTGGGAACGGTCGAAAGAAAGCGGACATGAAAGCTCTACAGCTGCTGAATCCATATGATAAGCATCAGAGGTGGGGAGGGAGGGACGAACCCCTGTTTCTTTCCCCCCCTCTCCTCCCCTTCCGCCACGTCGCCCCGTAAACCTACAACAAACACTGCATAAAATAAATATGACCGGAATATACATATACACTCAGTCCTCGGGGCCGTACAGCGGGGCCCGGGCGTGTGTGTGTGTGTGGCGAAACGTTCAGCCGGGGATTATATGGGCGCGCCAGGACCCAAATGAGCCTACGGTTAGGTAGGAGGAGGGGAGAGACGTGGCGCCGCTCCGCCGGCAAAAATTTTTCCACATAGGCACTATTGCCCGGGTTAGGCCTAGCGCTGGGACACACACACACACACAAACGCGCGCGCGCGCTACTAGCAGTGCCAGAAGATGAGAGAACGACCAAGAGGTAAAAAAAAGAAAAAAAATGTAGCGAGCAAAGGGGTGGGGAAAAAAAGAAAACTGGGTTCTTGAGAGGCGCATCCACACACCGCACGGGCCTGGGGAAAGACTGGTGCCCATCTCCGCCACCACCAACCCTGGAGGACGATCACAACACAAAAAAAGACATGTATACGAGAAAAGATGGAACAAGGCCCTTGAGCATGGACGTTAGGGCACCTGAGCACGACGACAAGGAACTTTGACCAGGACGACAGGGGCCCTTAAGCACAAAGATAGGACCCATGAGCACGACGACAGTGGCCCTTGAGCACTACGATAAGGCCCTTGAGCACGACGGTATGGTCCTTAAGCACGACGACTGGGGCCCTTAAGCACGACGGTAGGACCCTTAAGCACGACGGTACGACCCTTGGTGAGCATGACGATGGGACCCTTGGCTATGAAGGCCATGAATTTGACCCCTAACCCTTATGGATCATCTAAAAAAAAAAAAAAAGGCCAGGCTACCGCGGCCGAGGATCGTACGAGGCGCTGCGTGTCCTCATGGAACCACCTCCTCCTCCTCCTCCTACTGCCGCTGCCGTGCGCCGAGCCCGAAAAATCAGTCAATGACCACTCACTCAGACAAGAGCCAAGACTTCCAGCTGGGACCAGAGGAGAACTGACGAAAAGATGAGAGAGAGAGAGAGAGAGAGAGAGAGAGAGAGAGAGAGAGAGAGAGAGAGAGAGAGAGAGAGAGAGAGAGAGAGAGAGAGAGAGAGGTGAAGAAATAGCTGGTGGTGGAGATTGGCGGTGGTGGTGGTGGTGGTGGTGGCAGTCAATGGTGTCCCTCTCCTCCTCCCTCCTTCCTTCCTTCCCCTCTCCTTCCTCTCACCTGTGCCGCTCCCTCACCCATCATCCCACGCCCTCCACGCCTCATACAACTTGTGGAGCCTCCTCTCCTCCTCAAAAGAGCCCTCCAGTTTTACCCCCAAGTCCACCACCAATTTTATGTGCATTTTACCTCCCATTTTCTTCTTGCTCGAGACGAGCCAAGGGGGGGTTTTAGGGCCTATTTAACCACACACCCCAACCCCCTATAGTTTACCAAGGAATGTCACGTGTAGTTTACCTCTGGTCTACTTTATACTTCGTTTTTCTACTGTGGTTTACATGTGCTTTATAGGCAGCTAAGGCCGAAGCGAGTATACATTACACCTTCTTTGGACGCTTACAAGAGATAATATTCATGTGACGAGAATGATGACTGAGGGTACGACCAGCAACGACCACAGTGGGTGTACGACCAGTAACGACCACAGTGGGTGTACGACCAGTAACGACCACAGTGGGTGTACGACCAGTAACGACCACAGTGGGTGTACGACCAGTAATGACCACAGTGGGTGTACGACCAGTAACGACCACAGTGGGTGTACGACCAGTAATGACCACAGTGGGTGTACGACCAGCAACGACCACAGTGGGTGTACGACCAGCAACGACCACAGTGGGTGTACGATCAGTAACGACCACAGTGGGTGTACGACCAGCAACGACCACAGTGGGTGTACGACCAGTAACGACCACAGTGGGTGTACGACCAGTAATGACCACAGTGGGTGTACGACCAGCAACGACCACAGTGGGTGTACGACCAGTAACGACCACAGTGGGTGTACGACCAGCAACGACCACAGTGGGTGTACGACCAGCTACGACCACAGTGGGTGTACGAACCAGCAACGACCACAGTGGGTGTACGACCATCAGTAATCACAGAAGGGTACGACTAACACTGATGGTGGTGGGTAAAGCCCAATCAGTGACTATAGCAGATACGACCTGAAATGACCACAGCGGGTACGACTACCAGAGACCATAGCGAGTTCGACCATAAATAAAAGATCAGAGTGGGCAAGACCGTCTCTCTCTCTCTCTCTCTCTCTCTCTCTCTCTCTCTCTCTCTCTCTCTCTGTACTCTGAACTCACCGGCAGTTCACTCACAAAGTTCTGTCAAAACTTTTTTCTTTTTTTTCTTAAACGTCGCCTTAAAAATTCGACCTAAAATTTACACAGAATTTTTAAGGACCCATTTTATAAAAGGCATTTCAGTTCAAGATGGTGTCAGGGGAGGGGGGGGGGGTGGCGCTGAGCCATAACACGGCACCAAACACCTTGCTTCCTTAATATGTGATCCACCAGCATGTTGTTATCTGCTCTTGTGATCCACCAGTCTGTTGTTACCTGCTCTTGTGATCCACCAGCATGTTGTTACCTGCTCTTGTGATCCACCAGCATGTTGTCATCTGCTCTTGTGATCCACCAGCATGTTGTTATCTGCTCTTGTGATCCACCAGCATGTTGTCATCTGCTCTTGTGATCCACCAGCATGTTGTCATCTGCTCTTGTGATCCACCAGCATGTTGTCATCTGCTCTTGTGATCCACCAGCATGTTGTTATCTGCTCTTGTGATCCACCAGCATGTTGTCATCTGCTCTTGTGATCCACAAGCATGTTGTTATCTGCTCTTGTGATCCACCAGCATGTTGTTATCTGCTCTTGTGATCCACCAGCATGTTGTCATCTGCTCTTGTGATCCACAAGCATGTTGTTATCTGCTCTTGTGATCCACAAGCATGTTGTTATCTGCTCTTGTGATCCACCAGCATGTTGTTATCTGTTCTTGTGATCCACCAGCATGTTGTTACCTGCTCTTGTGATCCACCAGCATGTTGTCATCCGCTCTTGCACTATCATCCCAGCCAGACCGTCTTAAAACTCTAAGGGCTGATACAATAACTACAAGTTAATTAAGACTTGTCTATGTTAATGGGGGTCGAGTAATCACTCTTACGACATTATAATTTCTAATGAGACACTTTCTCTAACGTCATTTTCTTCCCTTCGCTGGATAAATAAAGGTTCATCCAGACTTGCTATTTGAAACCGACTCACATCTGTTCCACGACACTGTTGCTCCACGCGGCTTGCATATCTATAAACGCCACGTCGCTAATCATCAACGGAGAGGTGACGGGAGAATGGCATCACATCCCGACGCAATCCATCGCGCCACTGTCGTAACGCCGGCTTGCGACACCGGTAAGAAAAATAACAGGCGACTTAAAGCGCGCGCGCACACACACACATACACACACACACACACACATGAACGAGTACTACGTCCGTTGTTGTATAAAAAAATAAATTAACATACACGAGGGCATAAATCAGTATGGCAGGCGTCGTCCACAGTGTAGGTAGACCACGACCAACACAGCACCTGGCGGGAGGAGGGTAAGGTGTGTCGCATGCCCTGCCACCCCAACCCAGAAGTGTTGGTCCCCCACCACCACCACCCCACACACCACTAGCATCACACATTGAGCTACTGCTTCTGAGGGAACCCACGGGGGCCAGCAGGGACGCCCCGGAACCCACGGGGGCCAGCAGGGACGCCCCGGAACCCACGGGGACCAGCAGGGACGCCCCGGAACCCACGGGGACCAGCAGGGACGCCCCGGAACCCACGGGGGCCAGCAGGGACGCCCCGGAACCCATGCATCAGTATATCCCCCCCCTGCTCCCGGCATCATTCATTTACACTAAGTACATCACCACACAGTTCAAAAGGACGCCACGCACTCCTCTTCCTCCAATTTCTTTCCGTAACTCCCGTGTGATATTTTTCCCCTTCCGCTTCGTTCGGCCGATTAAGACCCCGTGACCCTCCTCTTCCCCTGTACCCTCCGAACACCTGCTGTACGGAGCCAAGAGCCATCAAATGACAATTGCCGTGGCCAAACACCTGCGTGCGCGTCTGGGGCAACACGGCTGACACAGACGTGGGTAAAACACATGCGTTACCTAGTGCGCTGACGACGCGTCATGGCAAAGTCTGAAACCATAAGACAAGACGTCTGAAACGTGGTGGTGGTGGTCCTCCCTCCTCCCCCACGAACCTCACTCCCCCACTCACTCTTCTCGTATCAAAGGCTCGCTCGAGCGTGTTTCTCGATCCCTCCGCCGCGCGGCGCGGCAAATTCTGGAGCAGGTGCTACAGACTCTTCACAATTCGCTCCGATCGAATGAGGAGGAGATTAACGTACACTGCTTCTCCGGGAGGGAGACGTGGCGAATTTAAAACCAACGTTTGACGAAAAAAAAAGAAAAAAAGAAAAATTATAATTCCCCGATGTTTACGAAGGGTGTGAACACCGAGAGTCTCTTCCCCGAACGATGTAAAAAAAGAAAGCTCCAAGGACGCGAGAGGCAAGTGTTATCATTAACAGAGCAACGTGGATCATCTCGTCCATGTTGCTGTGGTAACCCTGCTATGACACGCACGCACACACACACACATATATCAAAAATCCTCCCACAATTACAGCAAGACTCCCCCATCCTACACACACACACACACACACACACACACACACACACACAACACCACCTTCCTCCCACACAAACAAACCTGTGCTACTACTGCAGCAGGTGGCTTCGCATGAGAGCCCCTCTCTCTCTCTCTCTCTCTCTCTCTCTCTCTCTCTCTCTCTCTCTCTCTCTCTCTCTCTCTCTCTCTCTCCTCCTCACATCCATCCCCAAGACCACACGCTGTCCGGACCGTCACACACACACACACACACACACACACACACACACACACACACACACACACACTGGATAAGCTTCCTATAAAAAAAAAATTCTCCCCAAACACCCCCCTAACCCCCCTTTAAAAATACAACCGAGCCGCCTCTAACTTACTGGATTAATAGCCAACTACAGAATAAATCGCTGGGGAACATTAGTCCCCTGGGTGGGACCGCCAGCCCGCGCCCCGCCCCGCCGCCCCTACAACTCCATTAAATAACCCCGAAAACTGACACAAAAACCTAATATCTGGATAAGTATTGCTTCACACTCTAATATACGGCCCCGCCGGCCCCGCCGTTCTCATACATGGCTGGCAAAATAGTGGCCGACACATCTTGTAACTGCACGTTTTATTGAGTTGATAAATTAGCAGCTGGGCGCCGAACCACATACAATACACAACAGGGTAGTGTATGTGTTGTGGAGCGCATCCACACACACACACACACACACACACACACACACACACACGGCAGGGTGGAACTATACACAAGCGGAATGCGTAGATGGAGAGATCATGCATACAATCCATTGGATACATGTGTGACGCGTGATGTAAACGAGACGCTATACACGAAAGTGTACGTATGGGAGGCTGGGTACGTGATAATTCCCCCCCCCCCCCCCCAAACACACACACATCACATCACTTCACAAAAACATCGCGAAATAAATAATAATACACCATAATACAACTTCCCCCGATTTCTTTCACGAAAGCATGGGAAACTGATAATACCTTGGGCGGTGACGATGAGGAGGACGAAGGCGGTGGTGGCGGTGGGGTGTGGTGGGGTGTGGTGCTCCTCACCACACCACCCACCCACCGCAGCGGACGCGCCCTCCAGCACTGACCACACGCGCACCGCGGAGGACAACACCCTGCTGCACCAGGGGCACGAAGGGAGGGGAGGCTCATGCAGGAGAAGAGAGAGGGAGGGAAGGAAGGGAAGGTGGCAGGAGGTCGTCGGTCCGTCGTCCAGAAAGTATTAACCTCGCAAAATGTGGCCACAAGAACAACAAGAAGTCGCCTTTCCACCCAGTCAGTGTTTACATGTATACACTGGGGCAGCGAGCCAACGGTACCATCCCGCAACACGTCCATACCCACTGCCAACAACCACACTCTTGAAAGGACCTGTGTCTCGTCCCGGGTTCCTTCCAGATAACGCTCAAGTACTCGCCCAGATCACGAGGGCTTCACCATCGTCCCCAAGGGCCTCGCTGATAAGCAAGCCCTAACAGCGAACGGTTCGACCCAGATAAATCCCTCACTCAAATGGTTAGGAATTAAGACTTACGTCGTCTACGGGGGCAAGTCCTCCTCCCCTCCTCCTTCCCCCCAGAACTTAACCCGGGAGTTCCACGTTCAGAACGTTTCCTCAAAAGTTCCCTGGGGGGGGGAATTCGGAGCACGAGTCACCAGAAGTTACTCCAGAGGAAATCATGAGAGAGAGAGAGAGAGAGAGAGAGAGAGAGAGAGAGAGAGAGAGAGAGAGAGAGAGAGAGAGAGAGAGAGAGAGAGGGGGGGGGGGGGATCTCAGCGTGTCCTGCCATTCGTCTTGTGGCCGGATTCATCCATGTGATTGAGGAGGAGCGGCGGGCTTCTCCCCCCCGCCCCCCTTACTTTCTTCCTCTTCCTCCTCCTCCTCGCGTGGCTGTCTGTACCGCGAGGCATACATCTCTCACCGCGAACAGCCAGCGCGCCAACACCCCAACAACGACCATTCACAGCGTATAAAATACGGGATTACCACCGCGGCGAAGAGTTCGTGGCGATACGTCTCCGTCCCTTAGTTTCATCTTCCCCTGTTTTATGAGGGTCTTTATCCTATCATCCGACGATAAAAATCATCCCCGGATGATTCTGTCTCTTCACGGATCCTCAGCGGCGATCAATCCCTGGCAGTAGCTGGCGTGTGTTACGATCGTCGCAACACCGATCACAATCCAGTGATCACAACCGTCACCGCAACCCTCACTACAGACCCTCACCATCAACACCAGAAGGAAGGTAGGTAGGTGGGTGGGAACCTTGAGAGTGAGCCTCGCAGGTGAAACTGGCGCCTCACACGGATGCTGTAAATATAAAATAAGGTTATCCAAAGTTAGAAGCGGCTTACGTCCACCTGCTGGCCGGTACTACAGCCGGCGGCGCCGTACCTGCTTGCCTGCACCGTCATGAGCTCACCACCTGCTGCCGGGGTTGGTCAGACCCCAGCCCCAACCACACACACACACACCCGAAGGTAGAAGGTCACTGCCCCGCCCCAGGTCAAGGGGGAGGTGGGGTTACATCCCCGTCCCTGGTCAGAGTTACTGCCCAACCCAAGTTGCAAGGTCACAACAATCTTTCCCCCGCCCTACGTATGGAGGTCACTGCCTCGCCCCATGTCGGGAGGTTACCGCCCCGTCCCGGGGTCACAGGGACAACATCCCGCCGCAGGTTGGAAGGTCACTGCCTCGCTCTAGGGCCGGCCAGGGAGGTTCACTGTCCCGCCCTTGGTGATGCACCCAGATAAAATGGGCGTGTGGTTCAGGCAGCTCGCTCCCCTGCCAGACGCAACTCCACGACCAGATAAACCATCTTCGGCTTCCAGACTTTTCTGAGTTGGGCATAAAAACTCGTATGTATCTGAACATGTTCAACTTATGGTTATAAAAAGACGAATGAATATATCTTTTTTTTTTATATATAAATAGGGTAGAAACATATCTCCAAAGCATGACAAAATGACTGATAGGGTCATATATATATATATATATATATATATATATATATATATATATATATATATATATATATATATATATATATATATATATATTCCTATGAGTCCACGGGGAAAATGAAACACGATAAGTACCCAAGTGCACTTTCGTGTAATAATCGTATCATCAAGGGAGATACAAGAGAGAAGTCAGCTGATATACAACGAAGGGACGTAGCTAAGACGCCATTTAGTAAACAGGTCCCTTCGTTGTATATCAGCTGATTCATACTTCTTTCTTGTATCTCCCCTGATGATGTGATTATTACACGAAAGTGCACTTGGATACTTATCGTGTTTCATTTTTCCCGTAGACTCATAGGGATATACTTGATCAAGCGCAAAACTGTGATCCTTTCCAATATATATATATATATATATATATATATATATATATATATATATATATATATATATTGCCAGACTCCGCCTGCTACGAATGAAAAGTCACCGTCGCTGAGATTGTACAGTCTCAGTAAAATCTGGTCGTAAAACTTATCATTCCAAAATGATAAAAATAAAGGCCATTTAAGTCATTCCCTAAAGGCTATACAATAATAAAAACAATAATGATAAAAACAATAATGATAATAATAATAATGATAATAATAATAATAATAATAATAACCTCAAGCTTATGGGCGAACCACAGCCTAACCATTATTAACTCTGGGAAGCCGCCCTCGCCTCGCCTACCCCCGCAAATGCCACAGCAGTAGCTGTTATCTCCTCGAGAGAGTTGGTTGCTTAAGATACCCACCGCCACCACCACCACCACTGCCTCATTTTGGAAGGCCGGTCTTATCTGTAATGACGTATTATCTGCCTCGTCTCCCTCTTATCTTCGTGGGCGGTGTCTGGCTGCTCCCCCTTATCCCGCTCTTATCTTCGTGGGCGGTGTCTGGCTGCTCCCCCTTATCCCGCTCTTATCTTCGTGGGCGGTGTCTGGCTGCTCCCCCCCCCTTTATCTCAACGTCTGCGTCATCTGCCCGGGTGATGCCCAAAGCTGGGATGAATGCGACGCGGATATGATGGCTAAGTGTGCGTAGCCGCGTGCGTGTCCGCTGTTGCGTAAGTCTGTGGGTTGCTTCTTCGCGTACAGCTTTCGCCTGTTCTACCACAGACCGATTCTTGTACTTCTGCCGTGATCAGCGGCTGGTTTATTGTGCAGCTCCATGCTCATCCCGTGAGCGGTAGCGCGAAGGGATTAATCCCGAGGTCACACAAGGTGTTTATCTGGCCCCAGAGGCAAGATAAATAAATGGAATTAATTGTTACAAAGTCGGTTCATTACATAATCGTAATTACAGTCTTTCATACAGTGAATCTATCTACAAGATACAGAATATTGGATATACTTTCAAAATTCAGGTATCATATCAACTAAAAAAATGCTTCAACGTAATTTTTTTTCCTTTTTTTTTTTTTTTTTTCACATTGTAAGGACACAGTGTTCTGGCTTGTGTCCAAACCTCTTCGGCCACAGACTTTACACAACACACGACTAACGACTCCAGATAGGCCGAGGCGCCAATCGTACCCTCCACACAAGCCTAGCTTCAGTCAATGGGCAGAGACACTTGTTCCAGGCCGGAGTTCGATTGATTAAGAAGTTCGCCTACCTTTACAGTACCTGTGAGACAGTATGTAGTACAAGTGTACACATATACTCCTACAGTGTTCTTACCCACTTGACCTTAAGGGATCAGCAGGTCCTAAATGACGGTAACGTTAAGTTACGTGGATATCATATCTCCTAAATGACGGTAACGTTAAAAAAAAAAAAGTTACGTGGATATCATATCTCGCGACGCCTCTTCTCTCATTCAAAACTGTTCTGCAGACGACCCGGGCTTCTAGAATATTCCAAATGTGAGTCATGTACGTGTATTCCTTTCTGCAGACGACCCGGGCTTCTAGAATATTCCAAATGTGAGTCATCATATACGTATATTCCCTTCGTCCCGCGACGGCTACACAAAATGTCTCCACGATTTCCGCCGCTTCCATTGTTGACAGCCCTCGTCGTGGGAGGGAGGGAGGGAATATAATGTGATTGTTCCGAGGGCATTTATCCGACCGCTCGGTTCCACCCGCCAGGGGAAGCGAAGTCGGCATGCATCACTACGCTACTATGATGGAGAGCCTTAGGAGTGTTTCCAGACGTAACGTAATCGGCTCTGCCTCTTTACTGGTTCGCAGAATCCAGCCTATACCACTTTAATTTGTTAAAGCTCACTGTTAAGTGAGGTTATATGATTATGGTCCTATTTCTTTTTCTCTCGTTTCCTAAATCTATCAAGCTGGTGGGTACTGGAGGGAGACGGCTTGTTTGACGCTAACAAGTGTCGGTACACACACACACACACACACACAAACACATACACGTGAGACGAAGGGTAGTCGAGTACATAGTATTCGAATAGTCATTTCCCTATAAGAGGCGATCATAGCCTAGCGGTAGCGCTCCCGCCTGTTGCACTGGGGTTCCGGGTTCGATCCTGGCATGTTCTACGAAGGTGCGCGTTCATATGCACTTTGTTCGTGTGTGTGTATATATATATATATATATATATATATATACACACATCGACATTACACACCGTATTCTTCATCCTTCAAATCTACCAAAACTAAACATAAAAAAAAGGCACTCACAGCATTTGGACAAGCAGGTTGTACCATCTGCTCTGGGGTATAGAAGACTATAATTATTAGCAACACATCACGTAGAAAGAAAAAAAGTTTAGTTATGACACCACCGCATGTAATAATAATAATCGCTACTGGAAGGATTAAATTTACAGAAAATAATAAAATAAACTCCGTTTGAATTTCCCGGTCTCACGAAAGACAACAGATAAACACATCAGAATGACGCAGATCAATAAAAAAAAAAAAATTACCACTGGCGTCGCTGATCAGATGCCCCGCTAACACAAGAACAACATGCGCTGATGATGTGCGTCAAAATAAATAAATAAACAAAGTCCCTCACGAGAGAAAGAACCAGGTGGCGCTGAAAGCATTTCAATCGATAACTGACGTAAACCGTTCTAAGAATCACCCAAGTGGTTACGAACTGTGCCATGATGTATAACACAAGACTTTAAATCTGGTTGCGCTCTTTCGATTCTTTAAAAACATCATGAAAATAAAATAAACTTTCCATAATAAATTTTCCCCGAGCGGTAAACCATTCTTTTGGCCATGGCGTCATACGCAAGTCCCCTTCAATGCCATCTTATCATACTCCACAGGCATCCATCAAACTCACACGTGTCTACTCCAGCTCGTATGAAATATACAGAGAAATAAAAAAAAACATCAGAACATCAAACAAGTCGTATTATCAAAGCCTCACTTGATACCATCGCTCAGGTTAACGTTAGTAGGAAAAGCCCTATGATATATAGTGTTGGATCCCAGGACCTCGGAACAGACAGACAGACTCGGCGGGAAAAAACACCCTCGTGTCCAAGGTCGTTAGCCCGCCTATGTATATGACACTGCAGCCAAATGCAATCTTCCTCAGCTGTCGTCTGTAGCAATCATTGACAAATAACAATATAAACGAACCTCCAGACACACACACAAACACGCACGCGCGCGCGCAATAATAATGCCTGGAGATCAGTTAGGTCATAAACAAGGGGAGAACAAAGAAGAGATACACGAATCCTAAATTGTACTTCGAAATGACCTTTTATAAACCTCTGACCTCTTGAACACGAAGGTACGACCCGTGCGTATGACATGGTCGGGCAATCTATACACTAAGGTCGTACGGAGAGTGGTCCAAGGTCATGCCGTTGTGCTAAAGAGTCGTACCGCCGCCCTCAGTGGTAGTGCCACTGTGCTTAAGGGTCGTGCTATCGTGCTCTGAATATGACTTGCAATTATGAATGCTGTATTAGCAGTCATGTCCAATTAAACACACACACAGACACACACACACACAATATATATATATATATATATATATATATATATATATATATATATATATATATATATATATATATATATATATATAACAAAACTCCAAAGCCCTTCCGTCGAAAAAGAGAAAAGAAAATATAATAAAAATCCGGGACGCCATCCCACTGGCTCGTGCAGCAGAGCCCTGGGAATTCAATCAGAATTGCACTCGAGGTTGATCACCGTGAATGAGGCAGCAGTGATCCCCCCCTTCCATCAGCCTCGCCGTCAGGAGCTCCGCCACCCCTCGCCAGGTGACACCACGGACGCCCCTAACACGCCCCCAATCAAGACCTTATTCGACGTCCGGCACAGTAATATTTCAAGTCGGTGGCAAGGGTGCTCGCGGTCACCCCATTGTCTCTCAGGCTCCCTGATGAGATGAGGGAGGGAGGGACGGTTGGACGGAGGAGGAGGAGGAGGGAGATGAGAAACGGGATGGAGACAGAGGTAGGTGGGGAGGCAATGGCAGCTGCACGAGAGGTGCGGATGGCGCGACACACAACATGACGAGGCGGGTGAGGGAGGGTGGGGCATGAGGACCCGCCGGAGAGAGTACAAAGGGAGGCAGGGTAGAAGAGGTGGTGGTGCAGGTGGAGTGGAGTGTGTGTGGTTAGGGAGGTAAACAATGTGGATAAATGTAAGGTGACACGGGGACGGAGGACGGGCTCTGAAATCTCCTCGAGTTTAAACGGGGTTTGGCGATACGAGAGGGGAGAGGCGGAGGGACAGACGGCGGAAATGGGCGGGAGAGGGCGAAGACATAACATTGGGTGTGGGTCGAGAGAGAGAGAGAGAGAGAGAGAGAGAGAGAGAGAGAGAGAGAGAGAGAGAGAGAGAGAGTTAAATCTAAGTGTGGGTAAGGCTTATCTACACCTGGAAAGAATGATGAGGCAGTAGAATGCGGCCTCGGGAAAAGACTGAGCAACATCAAGGAAGCCTCATAATTACAAAAATACTAAACAAAACATGTAGGGAAATAATTCAGCCACAGTAATGATAACTATTACGATAACCAAGTACTACTGACTGCCACTGATATCAAACTTATTCCATTATCAAATGTAGAAAAAAATCAAACAACAGAATTATGGAAATAACACGGCAACAAAAATACCAATCGTCATATTCATCATACCAGCAATAAACATCCTTACCACCAGTACCATAACACACACACACACACACACACACACACACACACGCACCATAAAATGTTAATTCCATACACGAAATACGAACATGAAAACTTATGAGAAAAACACACAGACTGCGAAAGAACAAGGACAAAACTCTCGGGTTCCCTAAAGACAAAAGAAAACGGAGACGGCAAATAGGAATCGGGGACTGAGGAAATAGGCCTATTTCTCAACAATTTGGCCCGTAATTGGGATTAGTTTTGGAATTACTGACTCTCCCCACAAATTGCTTTCCGATGGTGTTTCCATCTGCACCGAAAAAAGATTTGTCTCCATTGTTGTACGATAAGGACGGAGCGCCAGCACTACTGGAGCGTCCGGAGGCTACTTTTAAGTCCACGCTCGGACTCAAAAGAGTTACAACGGCTGGACAAAATTAACCAAGGCTAGTTGCAGGATCACTCCGGATAACTTTGTAAACCTCTATGGTACGGAGAACCACCATACACCAGGCTACAGAGTCATCTGCATCGCCTCCTTTCCTCTGGAACATTCTACCCAACAACGTCTACATAGAGGCCACCACGTCGATATTCAAATTCAAGTGTGGCTGAAAGAAAACGTATTCTTCACAGCTCCCCATTGAATATGGCTGTTAGAAAATGCATCCGTCGCCCCTCCCCATCTTAATATCATTACTGTTATCTTGTATTACGGTATAAAACACTTTTTCAGTTCTTATACACCTGGACGTATTTCCTAGACACAGGCTGCTACCTTCGATCAACCAGTTATAATCTAATGGTCTCTCTTTTTTCGCAAGACTTTAACAGTGTCCCAAATAAAGATCAGACATTAAGGATTATACCACGAGAAATTCATGAGCACGCCCACCCACAATTATCAACCAAATCTTAAAAGGTCTTCTACATGCGAAAAAAAAAAATCTTACGACGCTATTTCTAACCTATTTACAGAACATCTCCAACTTATACAACTGTATATGACCTCCAACTAGACGTGTCATCGAACTCATACAACTGTATGACCTTCGGCTTCAAGTGAATTATTTAATACAACTGCAGTAATGTCTTTACAGCTCGGGATTTGGTCCCAAATTCATTGTCACAAAACGGGACTGAATTCCATAAATGGTCATCCGATACCAAGTTACAAATGGAATTCCATTCTAACTGTGCTGCTATAGTTTAGCCCGTTCTCAGCCAAATTAGCCAATCTTGTTATTTCAATTAATATGTTTTCCTTTGTGATTTGTGACTATAAACTTATATTAAACTTACGACCGGAATATCTTTCGACTAGTCGTAATCAAACGAGTGCACAATTTCGTAAATTGTGAACACCAGTCAAAGAAGTTTATAGCACTTCAATTTAGCTACGCATGTCGCATGCTGGATTCAGTGACCCACACGGACATCAAGGTGCAAAGTCCTTACATACGACTATCTAATCCTAAGTGACAGGATCCCGTAGCAGGACCAACTGCAAGTAGGACTCCTCAACCTCACATTAAGCTAGTTAGGGTAGAGGCGCGTCTGGTGGGTTCATCTGACGTGGTGCCGGACCTGCGTCGCCGCTGGTGACAGCCAGCACACTGTGCTTCGCCTGCACAGCATGTGATGGGTGGATGAATACAAGGAGCAACAGGTGATCGCGGAGAAACAACAATAAGCAAATTATTAACACCAAAAGGTTCACAGAGCAACTCAGAGAGAGAGAGAGAGAGAGAGAGAGAGAGAGAGAGAGAGAGAGAGAGAGAGAGAGAGAGAGAGAGAGAGAGAGCCAACGCCTCTACCGTAGCAAGGTAATCAATCAAAAAGCTATATAATATTTGTCTACGTTTAAACTGCAAATAAACCCACATCAAATGCATCAAGGGATGGTCGTTATTGCGAGCTAACGAGGCAGACGACAACAGATAACCCAAAGAAACGCGTTAGGCTCCTGACCTGCTTGGCTGATTGATGCATACGAGCCTATCCCACATCGTCCACCCACACAACCTGTTACTACACTCCCTGAAATGTCGACCTTATTTCCATTAGTTTATTTTACGAGTTATATATATATATATATATATATATATATATATATATATATATATATATATATATATAATTTTTTTTCTTTTTCCAATAGAAGGAACAAAGACGGGGGCCAAGTGAGGATATTCCCTCAAAGGCCCAGTATTCTTAACGCTCCTCGCTAACGCGGGAAATGGCGAATAATTTGAAATATATATATATATATATATATATATATATATATATATATATATATATATATATATATATATATATATTTCTTCTTTTTCTTTTTTTTCATACTATTCGCCATTTCCCGTATTAGCGAGGTAGCGTTAAGACCAGAGGACTGGGCCTTTGAGGGAATATCCTCACCTGGCCCCCTTCTCTGTTCCTTCTTTTGGGAAATTGAAAAAAAACGAGAGGGGAGGATTTCCATAGACCAAATTGGAGGTGGAAAGATGGAGTGAAAAAGATTTTGTGTGATCGGGGCCTGAGCATGCAGGAGGGTGAAAGGAGGGCAAGGAATAGAGTAAATTGGATCGATGTGGTATACCGGGGTTGACGTGGTCAGTGGATTGAATCAGGGCATGTGAAGCGTCTGGGGTAAACCATGGAAAGCTGTGTAGGTATGTATATTTGCGTGCGTGGACGTATGTATATACATGGGTATGGGGGTGGGTTAGGCCATTTCTTTCGTCTGTTTCCTTGCGCTACCTCGCAAACGCGGGAGACAGCGACAAAGCAAAAAAAAAAAAAAAATATATATATTTTTTTTTCTTTTTTCCCTGGGGATAGGGGAGAAAGAATACTTCCCACGTATTCCCTGCGTGTCGTAGAAGGCGACTAAAAGGGAAGGGAGCGGGGGGCTGGAAATCCTCCCCTCTCTTTTTTTTTTTTTTCCAAAAGAGGGAACAGAGAAGAGGGCCAGGTGAGGATATTCCCTTAAAGGCCCAGTCCTCTGTTCTTAACGCTACCTCGCTATCGCGGGAAATGGCGAATAGTATGAAAAAAAAAAAAAAAAAAAAAAAAAATATATATATATATATATATATATATATATATATATATATATATATATATATATATATATGTGTGTGTGTGTGTGTGTGTGTGTGTGTGTGTGCTAAATGGTTATCGTATCGTTGCTGAAAATGAATGAATCAGGGTTCGAATCCCGGACAGGGCAGTCAGCTAAGAATGGAGTATGATGCAACTACCCAGCCATGACGAATACCATGAAAACAAGCAAATCAATAAGATTTTTGCCTTTTCCAATTTGTAGAAAAATAATACATAATTCGTACGGAAATCTATTCATAATCTAAGGGGCTGACTTCCCTGCAACCATATACATACAAATATCAACATACGCGTTTATCTATGAGATGTTTTAAAGTAATTTTCCTTCCTTTTTTAATACAAGTGTTCGCTTTTGGCATATTAACTACAAATATTTCGATTCATTTGAAATCCATTTACAGTTTAAAGTAAATTGACAATTAAATCATGCAATAAACTGAAACAATAAAAAAACTGCAAAAACATTAATAATTCCAGCAAAACACACAATATGAAACAACCAACGCAAGATTCAAATTCGAAATCACACACGACTGCAAAGAGCAACACAGACGACCAGCCTATGCGTCTGGATTGTAAATTTCCACTACCCACAGCGCAGGCCCAACACCACACCAACCCAAAACGTGCCTGAAGAGCGCCAACCTTCCACCTCCTCCTATGGACACACATTCCAATGTCTTCTTTCACTTAAAATGGTGCTGAGAATTCAAGTGTAGTCTCTTCGTATTCAGCTGCTTATGACTTCTACGCTTGCGATGTATAAATGACGAAACTTGAAGGCGGGTGTCAGATCGCAAGATTACCATCTTTTTCACTCAAAAAGAGTTCAAGCGTCCACAACACAGCTCGTCTCTCTACCTGGTCGAAATTAAAGGCAACATCGACCACGAATATTTGTTTTAACCCCGCACCCGCTCGGCAGCCATTAATCCCTGGTCGAGGAGAAACATCAGCCGCAGTGTGTGGAAACGGCAAAACAAAAGCCGTCTAAACGAGCAAAAACCGCGGGGAATTTCAAATCAAAACCCGCGTGAAATTATCGAGTTGGAGCCCCTGGCTACCGTGATACACGACTCATAACCTTTGCATGCCGTATACCTTGTTTCCTGACTCGGCAATTAACATGAGATACCAGGCAATACCGGTCTGGATGTTCACATTACCTCGCCAGGGCTGCAGTAATATATGCCTCCTACGTCTGGCAGGAGGGTGCAAACGGCAGCCAGCCGGGGGTATGAAATGTGGCTCGGGCCTCCTCCGCCGTCTCAGTGTCAGGTGCTGGCTTACAACACCGCGGACAGTATCCTCTAAACCTTGAATTACGTATCTGGGAACCCGTGAGGTGAACTAGAGGTCGGAGGAAAGGTCATCAGGTCAGGGGGAAGCCAATAAAGATTTAAAATTGTGTAAAGTTTTAAAAAAAATGGACTGAATTGCAGGCAATATGCATTTAACTATATTTCGCAACACGCAATCACGATCTCTGTGTGTGTGTGTGTGTGTGTGTGTGTGTGTGTGTGTGCGCACAAATTCTTGTCCACAGTTTCCCGCAATAACGAGGTAGCGCCAAGAACAGACGAAGACCGGCTTCATTTACTTACATCCAATCTCCAGCGGCCAATGCACCGAAACCT